>NC_042616.1:73311339-73611339 GCF_901001135.1 Rhinatrema bivittatum | reverse complement strand
CATGGTAAATTTTGGGTGTGTTCAGAGCTTAGTTGAGGCAAACAACAGAAAAAATGAATATATATGCGATAGTTTTTAAAAGTTAAAAGTAATTTAATTGCACAGAAAAATACTTGTATTTTATAATGTCTTTAAACATCTTTAAACAGAAATACATTTCAAAAAGACATTTAAGAAGAACAATAAAAAGACAAAAGAAGTGGTAAGGCTAATGTATTTTCTATGTCACTTAAGCAAAAAAAGATAGTTTACCTTTCACCTGGCTTCCACAGAACTCTTTTTTTTCCCCTACTTTTATTGACTTTCTACACATCTAATTGTAGCATGATCTAGAGGAAATAAATACATAAATATATCTCTATTAGAGGCCAACCTGATGGTCCAGTGGCAGGTGATTTAGGTTCTGTTTTTAGACCTGTCTCTTGCTGCATGGAGCAGATGTGGCTGAGAAACATGCCCTTCCAATAGGATTACTGCCCCTTTACATTTACATCTACTGGTCTACTAGAGACAGTACTTGTAAGAAGACCTGCTGAAAATGAATGCACTCTTAATGAGAGTTGTTCTCATCTTCCAAGTTTTTCTCTTTCTTTCTCATGCATGACAACCCACATTCAATAGAAAGGACTGGCTACCAATACTTTCTGAAAAAAGACCTTCTAAAGCAGGAGTGGCCAACTCCAGGCCTCGCCAGCCACAAGCAGGCCAAGTTTTCGGGATATTCACAATGCATATGCAGATGAATTTCTTGAATATGCATTGTGGATATCCGGAAAACCTGGCCTGTTTGTGGCTCTCAAGTGCCAGAGTTGGCCATCTGTGCTCTAAAGCATCAAATTACATTCTGAAGCTGGAAGTCAGACAGGAGCAATTGGATTCTGTTCTCACGGGCAGGAAACAGAGAAGATTCCCTCATTGTCTTTTGCTTCATTAATTCTCTGAGCACCACTTCTCCTGCTGACTCTTTTAATAATGGAAGAGATAGTCAGTTGAGCGAAAGCCTTTAGAAAAGAGACTGTACCACTGAATTAAGACTTCAGGACAGTAACCCTAAAAATAACATTTTTATTTAAATAGATATGCCGTCTCCCAAGTACTGTAGGTAAAATTAAAGAGTTGTTACTGGAAACAAAAAAAGTGCAAGAAGAAACTATTGGGAGCGGGGAACAAAAAATGTTGTTCCTCAGAAATGTGGGATTACATTGCAGTTATTATTCTTTCTTCCCCTTATCCTTTGGAAGCTGCTGTGGGGCTAGGGCAGCTAATTGTTACTTTGCTGCTCCATGAATGGTATTAAAATATAATAATTGTGAAGCATGTTGGCAGCCTGTTTGAATGAGAGGCTCAATATGAATACAAAGCATTATTATTATTATTCATGATGACGCCTAACCAAATGTAATACAGTTACCTTAAACAGATATCTCTATTACTGTGGGGCTGTGCAGAGATACATGGCACAAAAAAAAAGCTGGATGTTCATCTTGCAGTGCAGCGTTCAGCTGCCACATTAGTCTTGGAGGAAACTGACTCCTTTGAAGGTTGTGATACCTTGAATTGGACCAACATAAGAATTTGCCAGAGATTACGATGATGCTTATGTGCTTCTGAGACCATCTTTGGATAATCCTTGAATTCAGTATAAAAGTTGTCACAATGTGCAGAGAATCCACTAATCATCCTGCGTATTAAAGATGTTTCCCAAACTTTGTAAGCCCCGGCACCCCTATATTAAGAAAAATGTGTGGCAGACCAGCAGGCAGTGCGGACCAGTAAGAGCTAGGGAAGTACCGAAAGCCCCACCAGTCTCTCTCTCTCTCTCTTCCAAATTTTAAAACAAAGGCAGAGAGTGGGATGGAGACATGCATGAACTCGTCAAAATGGATCATCTCCCTCTATGTACAAGTGCGGTAAAAAGAAGTCGATGGGATGTAGGCAGCTGGCTCAGTTAGTTACCATTGCTGCCACTTTTGTGGTTAGTTACCAGAGCTCCTCCACTCCTGCTGCTCCAAGACCTTAGAATGAGTCACAGATGATGCTTGCTGTACATTCCCCCTATCTCTCTTAGTCTGGGGATAGTACAGAGGGTGGAAGGACAAAAGAGAAGACTACCAACAGGGAAGATGAGATACTACCTTGTAAAATGTGCACAGGGGGGGGCAGCTATCCATGTTCTGCGTGGAAGAGGCACGGATAATTACACATGTTCTTAGAAAGGAGTTTCGACGTGTTTAAGAGCCATCGCTGGTGTTTCTTCTTGTTGTAAGGTGCTGAGAACAGAGTTCTGAGGTGCTTCTGGGTCTGAGCATCAGTCAGAGTGTTGACTTTTCCATGGCACACCGAATCAGGTCTGAAGACATATCACACCAGCACACTGGTTGGGAAATAGTAGAAATATAAAAGCAGAAAAGCAGGACAAAAGGAAAGATCTGTGTGGTAAGGGATTCTTTATTGGAAAATGCCCGACTCTGGCCGAGTTTCACTCATAACAGAGCTGCCTCAGGGGCTACTTAAAAAGTAATAAATAATACAATAATAAAATGACAATAACTTGAAAAAAACACACATATATAAAATTTAGACAAACATAAATAAGTGTAAATACATATAAAATGTCAAAGGACATAAGAAATCATAATGAAATTATAAAACAGTGTAAAAACAATGAATTGACTATAAATATTAATGATATACATAAAAGTAAATTAAAAAATAATATCTCTTAAATATCATGCAAGCAATATAAACATCAATGCTTGCAAGTGAGTAGATGGAAAATATGTATGTGTTTAATAGGTCAGGGGACGTGAATACAATTGAATGAAAAGACCATTAGTGTAGGTACCTGTTCCAATGTGAATTTCTCATATAACACAGTTTGTTATATTAATACCACAAATTGTCGATCAAGACCCTGTGTGGGAGGGGGGAACAGAACAACTTGGTGTAATCATTGAATATACACACTCTATTATAGTAAAATAATGCACATGTTTTAAAATAATTATACTAGCTATTTTTTGTGTGCACACCGAATCAGGTCTGAAGCCATATCAATGTGCCATAGCACACTGGTTGGGAAATAGTAGAAATATAATAGCAGACATAAACGTCTAGTCAAATGTTGAAAGGTGTCAGGGCCCAGGGAGAAGAATCATAACACTAATGATTTATGAGGATGTGTAATTTAGGGCTTCTGTTTAAGGTTTTAACTGATACAAAATAATACTCGCATTCCTGCAGCCACCAGCTCTCCCCCTACCACATCCCCCCCAACAACTCCAGACCCAACACTCTTTTTCCCCAATCAGCCTGCCCCTACCACCCTGAAATTCCTTGTCTTTGCTTATTCTTTTCTCTTACCACCAGATCCGGTGCTTGCCATTGGGGACAGTTGTGCAACAGATCCTGTGAGAGAAGCAGGAGAATGGAGGTCCATCAGTTGCTCAAAACATTTATTTATTTATTTATTTTTAGATTTTTATATACCGGTGTTCCTATATGAAATAAAGATCACATCGGTTTACATTGAAACAGAACATGAAAATTGCCAAAAGGCATTACATAGAACAAGGTTATGAAACTTGGAACAGTGTACATAAGTTCAAAATTTAATGATAACGTTGTAACATTGATGACCAAAAGATAAAGAAGAAAAAAAAAAAAAGACTTAAACAATTAAGTTGACAGGTCTTATTGAGCATAAAAATTATAACGTATAAGTGAGAACGTCTCAAGTGTCCTGCAGCAAGAGATTAGATACCGAAGTAGGTAGTGGTATGGAAAATGGGGGTTTGTGAAGAAGATATGTTCTTGCTGGTTGGAGGGGAAAAAATGATGATCATGGTCCTGGAAAAGCTTGGCTAAAGAGCCAGGTTTTAAGTTTTTTTTTGAATGAAGAGTGGCAGAACTCAAGCCGAATGTCTGGTGGGAGCGCATTCCATTGAATGGGGCCTGCTGTAGATATGGCACGTTTATGATGCGAGGATTTTGTTGAAGGTACATAGAGTGTGCCTTTATATGCTCCTCTGATGGGTCTAGAGGAGGAGTGAGGGCGTAGTTGGTTACATAATTGAAGAGGAGAGATATTGTGAATGGATTTATGAATTACGGTGAGTACTTTATATAGGATCCTTTGCTTTATAGGCAGCCAGTGGAGGAGCTTGAGAATGGGGGTGATGTGATCTCTTTTATTCGTATTGGTAAGGATTCTGGCTGCAGAGTTCTGTAGCATTTGGAGGGGTTTGATGGATGAATATGGAAGGCCAAAGAGAAGCGAATTGCAATAGTCGACTTTTGATAGAATAATGGCTTGTAGGACCATCCGAAAATCGTTGAAATAAAGAAGAGGCTTCAATTTTTTTAAGACTTGTAACTTATAAAAACAGTCTTTGGTGGTTGTGCTTATGAATTTTTTAAAATTGAGCTGATTGTCTAGCATGATACCTAGATCTCGAACATGTGGTGAGTGATTTAATATGGGAGTGGATGAGTTGAGTAGGTCAGCTGGGTTTAGAAGTTTGATGTTGATGTCTTGATTGATGATTAGGATCTCAGTTTTGTTGTTGTTAAGAATGAGGCAAAGGCTGGAGAGAAGATGATTGATCTGTTGCAAACAATTGTTCCAGTGAGCCAAGGTTTTTTGTAAGGATTCTGAGATTGGGATGAGTATCTGGATGTCATCCGCGTAGAGATAGTGAGTTAGGTTTAGTTTAGTAAGTAGATGACATAGAGGTAAGAGGTAAATGTTGAAGAGGGTAGGGGAAAGGGAGGAACCCTGAGGGACCCCCCGGTTGGAAGGGATCGGTTGTGATTCTTTGTTGTTAATCTTTACTTTGAATTGTCTATTTGCTAGGAAGGATTTGAACCAGCTGAAGACTGTTCCTTTAATGCCTATATCTGCCAGACATTTTAATAGAGATGAATGGTTGACAGTGTCAAAGGCTGCAGAGAGATCTAGTAGTATCAAAAGATGTGGTTGTTTTTTGTCCATATTACATAGAATAGAATCGGTAAGAGAGATAAGGAGAGATTCAGTGCTTAACGATTTCCGAAAGCCATACTGGGAAGATACAAGAATGTTGTTTTCTTCCAAATATTCAGATAGTTGTTTATTGACTATCTTTTCCATAATTTTGGCGATCAATGGCAGATTAGCTATTGGGCGGAAGTTAGCTGGATCTGTGGTTGGAAGGTTAGGTTTTTTAAGTAGAGGTTTGAGAATGGCTAATTTAAGTTGGTCAGGAACTAGACCCTGGGAGAGAGAGCAGTTAATGATGTCTGCAATTGGTTTTGATATGGAGTTTCTTATTGCGATGAGAAGGTTAGTAGGAATTGTGTCTAAGGGATGAGATGACGGTTTCATTTTTTTAAGTATGTTTTCTATCTCAAGTGCTGAAGTGGTCTCGAAAGTTTCCAGCGTTGTATTTAGTTGAGGTGAGGTAATGTGAGGGAAAGGGGGATATGAAAAAGATGATGAGAAAGAGATAGTCAGTTTGTCAATTTTATCCTTAAAGTATTCTGCTAGTTCTGATGCTTTGTTGTGTGCTTGATCATCAGGAATGGTAGGAGGTGATGGTTTAGTGAGAGCTGAAACGTAGGAGAAAAGTGCTTTTGAATCAAATATGAAATGATGTATTTTTTTTGAGAAAAAATCTCTCTTTGTTCTCAGTATGGTGATCCTATAAGCATTGAGGCAGGTTTTATAAATAGCTAATGTTGTGGGGGATGGGTTTCTCCTCCAAGTGTGTTCTTTATTTCTTAGCTCTTGTTTAAGCAGCTTCAGTTCTGGGGTGAACCAGGGTTTCCTGTTGTCTGGCGAAGGTTGTACTACTTTTGTGATGGAAGGGCAGGTAATGTCTGCGATCTTTTTGGTGATGTTGCACCATGAGGTGGTGGCTGTAGATGCGTTGGAGAGATCGAGATGTAATAATTCATTAGTGAACTGATTGATGAGAAGGTCTGTAGAACAAGGTTTCCTGAATTGAATAGTGTTTTTTGGGAACGAAAGTGGAGGATGTTGTGAAAGCTTGAAGGTCGTGTTGATGATTTGATGGTCCGACCAAGGGACAGGTGAACATGTGATTGTATTTGTGTTTGAGATGCACTGATTAATGAAAATAAGGTCTAAAGTGTGACCTGCTTTGTGGGTAGGGGCTTTTATAATTTGTGTGAAGCCCATGTAGTTGAGAGCCGAGAGTAGGGTAACACAATTTGGGGATTGTGGTGAAGCATCGACATGTAAATTGAAATCACCCAGTAAGATGGCAGGTTTGTCTGGGTTGAAGTATTTGGCAGAGAGTTCAATGACTGGTGAAGGGTCAGAATCTAAAGATCCTGGTGGAGCGTAGATTAGGCCAATTTGTAAATGATCAGATTTAAAGAAAGAGAGCTCTAATTTTGATGTGGTATATGAATGTTGTAAAGATATTCTTAGACCTTTCTTGGCTGCGAGAAGCAGACCTCCTCCCTTTCTTTTGGTTCTAGGTATGGAGAAAAAATCATAAAGCTGAGTTGGTAGTTGATTTAACAGAGCTAAATCTGAAGGTTTAAACCACGTTTCTGTGATTGCACAGATATCTGGGTTTACTTCAGTAAGGTAGTCGTTTAAGATATGAGTTCTTTTTTAAAGTGATTGAGCATTGAATAGAGTAAGAGATAACAGAGAAAGGCCGAGGAATTGTGTGATTGGTGAAATCATTATTGGAATTAGCCTTTGATGACGGTTGTAGTGTTGTGGGAGAGGCTTAGTTTGATGTTTACGTTGATTCTTGATGATTGGTATGGAGTATTCGCCATGGCAAACATGGTGATGTATAGGGATAGGGAAACCAAGAAGCATGTTGATCTGTTTGTGTGGTATAGAGAGAATATTAGAGGCTTACTCGAGTGCTCCAAAGAAGATGAAGATTCAAGGGCCAGTAAACTGGCTTATTATTGACCCGAAGCTGGCTTTAGGATCAGGGAACACTATCTGTTGAGGTTCCAGGGTTTGTGGAGATTTTGGATTACAATTTCAATTTGTTTTCCTGTTGATGAATAAAGCTTGGGATCTATTCTCGTCTCCCTTACACGAATCAGCTGACTTGAATCTTGTTGCCAATGTAATTTATAGATTTAAAGATGATATGCTGAATTCTAATCAAGGTATGAAAGGAGAATTAAGCAGATAATGAAAAAGAGTATGATCTCAGGGGCTGCACGAAGGGGCGCACAAAGGGGCAAGCCCCTTTGTCGCGCGCCAAAGGAGAGATGTGAAATTTAAAATCCCTCTCGTCTCCCCGATTGGATGGTAAGTCTGGAGGGAGGGACTTAGCTGTTGTGCTGTGATGCTGTCTGTGCGATCGCAGATCAGGCTCGCCGGGGGGAAGGGAACAAAAAGGCCTTACCCCGACGGGTCTGGGCGCCGATCGCGCAGGCCTTCCTCTTGCAGCGGCAGCAGAAGCGGTAGCGGTAGCGTCAGCAGCAGCGGCGGCCTCAGGTTGTTATTGTCAGCGGCGCCGGAGAGAGGTGAAATTTAAAATCCCTCTCGTCTCCCCGATTGGATGGTAAGTCTGGAGGGAGGGACTTAGCTGTTGTGCTGTGATGCTGTCTGTGCGATCGCAGATCAGGCTCGCCGGGGGGAAGGGAACAAAAAGGCCTTACCCCGACGGGTCTGGGCGCCGATCGCGCAGGCCTTCCTCTTGCAGCGGCAGCAGAAGCAGTAGCGGTAGCGTCAGCAGCAGCGGCGGCCTCAGGTTGTTATTGTCAGCGGCGCCGGAGAGAGGTGAAATTTAAAATCCCTCTCGTCTCCCCGATTGGATGGTAAGTCTGGAGGGAGGGACTTAGCTGTTGTGCTGTGATGCTGTCTGTGCGATCGCAGATCAGGCTCGCCGGGGGGAAGGGAACAAAAAAGGCCTTACCCCGACGGGTCTGGGCGCCGATCGCAGCTGAAGGCTTGTTAGCAGGGAAAAAAACAATAAAAACAATGTGGACATTTCAAGGCAGGCAAGGGAAATGGAGAGAGTACATTAGAGGAATTGGTGTGTTTGTGGTGTTTATACTTTTTTTTTTCAATGAGGGTGTTTTATCAGTGTATATGGCAGAACATTTGTGTTATGGAAAAATGCGTGTAGAGTCCTATTGGGTCTCTACTAAGAAGACAATTCCATCAGTGTAGGCAGAGGGATCCCTAGTGATTGTGTAGATTTTCAGTTTGGTTTTGGAGGGAGCAGGAGCGTTTATTTTTAGTTTTTCTGATTCTGTTTTGAGGAACATTTTCCAGTTTGGATTTCATGAAGGGAGTTCTTCACCCTGCCTTCCTTCTATGTTGGATTTGGTTGATCATTCTTGTACTGTTTTGAACCTCTCCCTCTGGGAGATTCAATTACCCACCCAAGGTTTGGAAGGAGGCTTGGACTTCTGAGGGGGGTCTGTGAAAGAAAGCCCAGGGCCTTCTCCCCCCTGCCCCTTCTACAGGGAATGCTGAAGAATTTGGGGACTAGAGGACTGTGTGGGCAGAAGTGAAAATAACCAGAAGCCTCGGTGTTTTGTTGCTTGCCCATGGATTCCTAAAAAGGACCTCAGTCTGAGGTTCTATGTGTATTTGATTTTAACTTGAAAAAGTACATGTGCCATGAAAACATGATAAACACTGGGTTTTTGGGGTTTTTTTGTGCCCTGAAGGAATCCCTAAGTAACCATCAAATAAACACCTACATTTATAACTTATAAACACCTAAAAATAGAATCCCAGTATAGGTTATTTACCCTCCCCACTACAAAAACAGAAGCAATTGTTTTCCATCTAGATTTTCTACCAGTGGCAACCCCCTGATCGGGTACTAGATGTCCCTCTTGGAGATGGCTATCCTCTGGATCCGGAGGCAAGATTCTGAAGATCTGTTAATCACTTCTAGATCAGAGAAGGAGGTTTTGGACAAGTTTTTAGTGAGAGGAGATTAAGCTTGTGTAGCTTGATCTTTGTCAGCTACAGACCTTTCTCCTCTGAAAGGTCCCCAAGGAGAAAAGAGAAAGAAGGTCAGCAGGTTTGGAAACCTAGCACTGGATCTCCCCCTGGGACGCAGGCACAGGCCGGGTAGAAGAAAATGACTGTAACATGCTTAAGGGGATCCCACAGAGAATAGGATTTCCCCAGAGACTGGGCCTCTCACGCACTCGGTGCAGGAGCGTAAGGAATCATCCCAGGAACCTGAGTCATCACCATGTACACAGAGAGAAGAAACCATCCAGCTGTAATTTCAGTTTATTTATGAGTTTGGACATTGATTCAGTTTTGAGAAACACAGTACACTATTATTTGAACCCTCAGTTCGTGTTCTGCTCATTTGTCCCAGGCAAGCAGCATTACAGCACCACTTCAGGTAAACAGACACACGCTGATTACAGAAGCACCTCACTGCCTGGGCCATAAGCAGCAGCTTCCCCCACAGAAAGGACCCACATCTTGTGGAGAAGGAGGGGAAAGAAGACAACTATGAAGCTAGCCCCAGGAATATAAATTATTTGTGTGCACCCTTGAAGAGATATTCCATTTCAAAGAAAAGGGTTACATATCTATAATACAGTCAGTCAATTGAATTGCTGCAACAGTGTATGGGATAGCATAGTACCAAGAGTTGAATTGTCATGAAACTTGCATATTATATTGATGTTCACTTGGCTCTATGCACATTTTTTTTGTTGTTGGGGTGGAATCTTATGCATATGTAAATGTATTTATTGATATTTGATATTCTGCCTTTTTTTTCCAGGAGAGGCCTCAAGATGGATTACAAAATAAGTTTTGGTCGAAGGTCGTTTACTGTCACAACTGAATCAAATTTACAATAGAGAGCATTGAAAGGCTAGAGTATAGCACTTATTGACCATTCAGATAGACAGATCAGAAAGACTGTCTCCACTGAAGGGGCTCTAAGAGAGGATGTGGCCAAACAGCCATGCTTAGTTTTTTTTTTCCTGAAAGTGAGGTAACATGGCTTATATAGAAACAATGGCCCATCCAGTCTGCCCAGCAAGCTTTCACACTTATTTTTTACTCATACTTATCTGATACTCTTGGCCTTTATTAGTAACTTTTTGGTTCTATTTACCTTCCACCCCCACCATTGATGTAGAGAAGCAGTGCTGGAGCTGCATCTAAATGAAGTAGATATTTATTTATTATATACCGACATTCAATCTCACTTGAGATATCACACCGGTTTACAATCTAAGTTTTTGTACCTGAGGCAATGGAGGGTAAAGTGACTTGCCCAAGATCACAAGGAGCAACAGCAGGACTCAAACCCTGGTCTCCTGGTTCATAGTCCACTGCTCTAATCACTAGGCTATTCTTAATTGGTTAGGGGGTAGTAAATGCCGTAATAAGCAAGCTACTCCCACGCTTATTTGTTTACCCAGCCTATGCTGGTTATGCATTGAAAGTGAAGTATCAGGCTTATTTGGTTTGGGGTAGTAACCGCCGCAACAAGCAAGCTACTCCCCCGCTTTTTTGTGAATGCAAATCCTTTTTCCACATTTCCTCTTGCCATTGAACCATAGAGCAATGTTGGAGTCGCATTAACTGTGTGTATGTTTATTGAATAAGGGAATTAATCTCTAGGTAGTAGCTGTCATTCCCGCAAGCCACCCCATGCCTCTTCTCTTCATTCACATCCTCTAGACTTTATGGAAAATCCAGGCCTCTATTAATTGTTTATTAATAGATCACATTTGCCTGGATTTTCCATTCTTGCAGAGCATGGTGAATCCCGACGGTAACGGGGTCGAAGGGGAGGGGGCGGGCCTGCGAAAGCCAGCAGGGATTGCAACACCGTGGTGTTATTGCTGTTGGCTTTCGCACCCAATAGCACCACCGTGAAAGGTGGCGCTATTGGGCGTGCTACTGGTGATGATAATAACGTGGCTTACCTTATTGCCACCAGCGAAGAAACCGCCGCGTCCCCCTCCCCGCCCCTCCACTTGCTATCACATGCGATACGGATAGAAAATAACCTCCATTGTTTGCTAAAAACAAAAATACACAATTTTTGGGGGGCTTGTTTGAAACAAAACAGAATTGGTCACATTTTTCCCATGATCATTTCCCATGATCATTTTTCCCATGATCATTTTTCCCATGATCATAACAACAGTCACATTGCCTACCTAATCTTGTACAGGTCATGCCTGACCTCTGCCACTACAACTCCATCCGGCAGATCACAGCATTAAAATGACCACATTTTGAGGCTACATCTAAATCCCATCAGGTTTTTGATAATCTAATATTCCACAATATTTTATTCCACAATTGGGGAACCTTGCATGAAAAAGATTGTTGCTGTGCATTTACTTGTCTAGCAACCTTAAATGATGGAATGTTTAGCATGCCCTGCTACTTTGAATGCAAGCAGCAATATGGGTTGCATTTAAACAGTTTTTCATTCGTATACATCAGCCTCAATCCTTGCAATATTTTCAATGTAACTGTGACAGTCCTCTTGAAATTCAGGGGCAGGTACATAGGCTGCCAGAAAACCGAGTTTTGAGGAGGAGTTAGAGAGGGGATCCCTCTCTTGTGTGTAATCTTTTGTTTTGTAAAAAGGGGTTTTTGTTTGAAATTAGCATGGCAGGGTTAAAATATTTGGGAATGTTATTTACAGTCTGGTGCATACTATATCAAGTCATATGGAAAGAATGAATCCTAAAGCAATTACAGGGGGCACTAAAGAAGGTAAACATTTAATACTATTTAACATTCTGGTGTTGGCTAGAATCGAATATACATTTTTTTAAAACTCAGCCTCTCAGGCTTTTTTTTTTTTTTTAGTCCGAGGTACTTGTTTCTGTGTGCTGTGGATCCCAAGTTCTCAGAAGTAAGAAGAATTCAGAGCTCCCCATTTCCACTGTACCCACCATTAACATAGTTGTCAAGACTAAAGTGCATCGCTAAGATGTAGAGAAGGGTTTTGCATATGCAATACTATGTGTAGATATCCAGAGAGAACCAGAGGTGTCTGTGTGCGCCCGCCATCCCAAATGGGCTGAGTGCCTTTTAGCTTTATTTACTGAATGGTGAAGACAGCAGTGTAACAAGACTGTTCTGTTTTCATATATTCAACAAACTATGCAAACAGGGCTTGATGGAACAGTGCTCACTGCTCATTCTTCATTCAGCCTGGCCATCATTTTTCATTAGGTTAAAATCTGTAAGGTAGTGAAAATATGCGTATATTTGGCTTTATTAGCTTTGTAAGTGTTCAGTAAGGTCTTGAATTTTGTGCCTGAACAGAAGGGAAGCCCACTGCAGGAGATCAAAAATCACTTAAAACGACAGAAAATGTATTGTGTAATAAATACTAAAGCTTCCTGGGGTCCTTAGGGGATTGAGAGGGGGGGGGGGGGGGGGTGGCAAAATCATGAGAGTTGTCATACACTGTTGTCAGTTTCATAGCCTGAACTAATGAGACCACACTTATCTTATTGATCAAACTATGCCTCACCTTCAGGTATTTTCCCAATGACATCAGGGACCCGAGCAGCCCAACCTAAAATCTTAGTAAGAAATTGCTAAAGCATGAACAAAAAACATTCAACAAGAGAAAAGGATTGACGGGTTATTAAGTGGTCAATTGGGATTCTGGAATATTACTTAATGAGTAAGGTATTTACATTAGTAACTGATCAAAATTATTGAAAATGGCTAAATTGGATGGAAAATCTGAATACTGGGTTGACCCGCTGTACCTTGTACGTCTGACCTCTGTGTAGTACATAGAGCTGGGAAGGAGCATATTAATGCAGATGTTTTGTCTCAGGTGTCAGAGGTTAATGCATGTAGGATGTGTAAAAAAAAAAAAAAGGGGGGGGGGGGGAGCTATGCGATGAGGAGACTATGTCCTCATCTCAGTTGGTGCCCAGACAGGTTGACAGAATTAGGAAAGACTACTTTAAAAGAAATGGAGTCCCTAAAAAGGAGCAGAGGGAAAGATGGTTGGTTGGATCCTTGGAATACATTTCCCATGGATACTAGCAGCATAGAAAGTCGTCACCTGACTAAAAGTACTGAGGATGTGGGTGGGGGGAGAAAGTTCCTAGATGTGTAATGATGAGCCCAGCAGTTGCATTCAGTTAGAAAGTAGCTGGCTGTGAAGAGAAGCATAGCAGGAAACCGAACCAGAGTTGAACAGGGAAGAGAGTATGGAAATTGAATTGACAGATGTTCCTTCCTTACCTGAAGAGGACGAGATGAATATATTGAAGGTTTGAAAGTACCTAAGCATTAAGTGAAAAGTTAAAGTTGGAGTTAACATTGAGAACTACACAGTTACATTTTGACGCTCGCAGGATGGCCCCCGAGAGCGGCTACGCTCACCCTGACAGCCACAGTGGCGGATTGCGGCTGGGATACCACCAATAATGATGCCACGCTCATGTGACATGAACGCCGTCATCCTGCCCAGATGTGCGTGCGCCACGCAGCGCCTTCTGAAGACTCCCTGCTGGAATCCTCCTGGCAGGCGCCTCTTGATGACGTCAGGCAGCTGGGGATTTTAAACTCATTCCTGACTTTTTCCTGTTGCCTCAGCAAACAGGTCCTTTGCCTTGCATTTGTCTTCAGCTTCAGCCTTCAGCCTGCCTGGTCCTACAGCCTTACTTGTTCTTTCAGCATTGTTTGGTCTCCAACCTTCACCTGCTCTTTGATCTGATTGTAGTCACAGACTTCTGGATCTTGCTGTAGCTTGTCCTGTATAAAGATTTGTCCACGCACAGTTGTTGTAGACCTAGCGGCTCTGCTTATGAGATCACGTCAACTACGCCATGGCAAATGGGGTGCCCGCTTATGCTCTTTGCAACTTGCACATTAAAATGTATTAATGAAAAGAGCAACTCTGTTGAGTCAGGTGGATGGTTGACAGTAATTGTGTCTATAGTGACTACTGAGGGAAGTGGTGATTGTTAGCAGAGTTCCCAGTTAAAACACTGCTGAGAACATGACTATGACAGTCTGACATTTTATAGAAAACAACGCTGCATCTTTCTTTATAGTGTCTAAAAATGACAATGAATCTGAACATGGTTTTTCTAGTTAAAATGCTGCTGAGAGCAGGGTGGTTACATTTCAGTTTTGTTTTGAGGAAAAAGCTTGCACTTCTGCTGTGTTTAGAGCTGAGCAGTGTACTTTAACAGGTGTAGAACCTTAACAGATGTAGAGCCCCACTGAGTCTCTACTAAGAAGACTAGCCCATCAGTGTGGGTAGCAGGAAGCGTACCACTTACTTTCCAGCTCCCCCATGTGGGCTGTTACAGTGGTTGCTCCCTGCCTCTATAAAAAGTGGAGACCCCTAATGAATGTGTAGATCCATCAGATGTTTGAGAGCGAAATGTAAGGTCCTCTACAGCTACAGCAAGGAGAGAAATAGCCAAAGGAGCATGAGACTTGCTCATACCAAGACATCTAATCTGAAGTATGGAAAATTAGGTAGTAAATTTGGCCTACCAACCCACCAGTGTAGCCATCCTAAGGAGGAAGCTTTAAAACTGCCCCTAAGCAGGGAGAGAATCTTGTTGGGAATGAACTGTAGATTCTCAGATTTATCTTCAGTATGTCATGTCATGGACTGTATGATGAATGTACAGAACTATATTCCACTTTAAAACAATCTATCAGTAAAATTATGTCGAAACCTTCTCATTGAGTCCAGCATGATTATTGCTATTGGTTATAGCGACTATGAACAATCCAATGTCCAGCACCTAGAAGAGCCTTCCCTGCCATCCCCTCCATGGGATGCTAGAGAACCTGGAGCTAATCGACTGAATGGGAGACGAAGATAGCTAGAGCCCCAGGATTTACTGTATGCCTTATTGCTGCAGTCCAGGGGTTGCACAGAGTTTTCTGGATTACTAGGCAAATACTCTTGTATTTGTACTTTATTAGATAAAGTCTATATATTTACTCTACCATGTTCAAGACAGAACAGCAAGCTTTGGCAGTGTTATTTCTTTACTTAGATCATATGAGGTGAATGTTCTTATCAACCAGGCTGTGCAAATTAATTGCATTGTATGGATCTTATAGCAGTATCTCTGTCCAGAGGGGATAAGCACATGGAACACTGCACAGTAAGGTTAAGTCTGTGCATACCTTTTATGCACATATTTTGCCCAGATTTTCAAAATAAACTTATGTGCATTGTGCATAAGGTTTTTTAAAAACATGTGTTGGTAATTGTCAGGTATGCACACAAACTGACCTGTACAAAGTTACACTTTCTCTTTAGAGGGGGTAACTTGTGCAAGTTAACTTACACTCAAGGGGCCTGATTTTAAAAAACATTTGCATGCGTAAAACTGGGTTGTACGTGTATAAATGCACTTTACTCGAGTAAGTGGGCTTTTGAAAATTGATACAGTATATGCCATTAAATTGTCCATAGGATTTACTTATGTAAGTGCATCTTACTCAAGTAAATGGCTTTTCAAAATTGCTGTGATAATATGTTACATTTACGTACATAACTCATTTGAAAATTCTTCCTTTGGAGGTAATTTTGAAAGGAACTACATGTATAAATATAAGATATTATTGAAACAAATTTCAAAAGACCATTTATGCAGGTGAATTTTCACAGAAGTAATGCACAGAAATATAACATACTATCTAGCAATTTTCAAAAGCCATTTACTCGAGTAAAGTGCACTTACGCGAGCAAATCCTTTGGACAACTGAAAGGCATATAGGGGTATGTTTTCAAAAACAGCACGCGCACGTACTTTTGTTCGTGCACCAGGGGCGAACAAAAGTACGCTGGATTTTATAAGATAAGTGCGTAGCCGCGCGTATCTTATAAAATCCGGGGTTGGCGCGCATAAGGGAGTGCACATTTGTGCAACCTATGCGCGCCGAGCCCAGCGCGCGCTGCCTGTTCCCTCCAAGGCCGCTCCAAAATTGGAGCGGCCTCGGAGGGAACTTTCCTTCTGCCTCCCCTCACCTTCACCTCCTTTCCCCTACCTAACCCACCCCCCCGACCCTATCTAACCCCCCCTACTTTGGCGGCAGATTTACGCCTGCCCAAGGCAGGCGTAAATCTGCACATGTCAGCGGGCTGCTGGCGCGCCATCACCCAACCTGGGGGCTGGTCCGAATGCCTTGAACATGCCCCCAGGCCGGCGTCACGCCCCCTCCCCGCCTCCTTCCCTGCCCTGAAATTCGCACCTCCCACCAGACACGCCCCCGACACGCCCCCTTTGCAAAGCCCCGGGACTTACGCGCGTCCCGGGGCTTGCGCGCCGCCGAGCCTATGCAAAATAGGCTCGGCGCGCGCAAAGGGCTTTTTTAAGGGTTACGCGCATAACTTATGCGCGTCACCCTTTTAAAATCCAGTCAACAGTGTAGCAATTTTCAAAAGCCCACTTACATGAGTAAAGTGCATTTACATGTGTAAAACCCCATTTTGAGGTACATTTTAAAAAAGAGCGCGCACGCATACTTTTGTTCGCGCACCAAGCGCGAACAAGAGTACGCGGGATTTCAATAGATACGCTCGTAGCTGCATGTATCCATTAAAATCCAGGGTTGGTGCGCACAAGGCTGACAAAAATCGGCAGCCTGCTCACGCCGAGCCGCGCAGCCTGCCTCCGTTCCCTCCGAGTCCACTCCAAAATCGGAGCGGCCTCTGAGGGAACTTTCCTTCACCCTCCCCCCACCTTCCCATCCCTTCCCCTACCTAACCCTCCCGCCCCCAGCCCTATCTAAACCGCCCCCTACCTCTATCACAGAGGTTACGCCTGCTCGAAGCAGGCGTAACTTTGCGCGCGCCGGGCCGGCTGCCGAGCTCCATGTTACGGTCTGGTGGCTGGTCCGGAGGCCGTGGCGCCGCCCCGGATGACGCGCTGAACGCGTCACGCCCCCCTTGACACGCCCCCCTCGACACGCCCCCCTCGACACGCGGATCACGACTCGCCCCCTGAAATGCCCCCTGCCAGGAAAGCCCCGGGACTTACGCGCGTCTTGGGGCTTTGCACGCGCCGGAAGCCTATACAACATAGGCTCGGCGCGCGCAGGGGGTGTTTGGACCAGGTTTTTGGGGGGTACGTGCATTTCTTACGCACGTACCCCTTTGAAAATCTGGCCCTTTATGAGTTTAAATGCTTTTGTAATCAGGTACTTAAAATGCAATTACATAGGTAAAACCTATTGAAAATTCAATGGCATGTGTTGTAGTAATTTTTAATAGCCCACTTAAACGTGTACCTTGCATTTACACATGTAAAACCAAGTTTTAAGGGCCTGATTTTAAAAAGCATTTACTCGAGTAAAAACCAGGTTTACTGGGGTAAATTCACTTTACTTGAGTAAGTGGGTTTTTGAAAATTGCTACAATATATGCCATTGACTTGTCTATAGGATTTACTCACATAAGTGCACTTTACTTGAGTAAATGGCTTTTGAAAATTGCTACAATAGTAGCTACATTTACGCATGTAACTCCTTTTGAAAATTACCCCCAGAGTGTGTAAATTCTTATGAAAATTACCCCCTTCTTTTTCAAAATCAAAAAGCATGCATGGAAATTCTAGCTCTGCTCTAACTCTGTGCCCGCCGAAACCCCCCTCCGAACACTTTTTCCCAGTTAACATAAAAGGTGATATGTAACCAGGTTATGTTTGTACTATTGCATGAACTGAACCTGTAGATATTTTAGAACCACCATTTATATGCATAATACACAGTTGTATGAGCTTAAATGGCTTCAGAGATTCAGCTCATAACAAGTATCTTAACATTGCCAGATTTAGGTCAACTATGTTTAAAATGATGCTCTAAATTAATGTATGAATCAAGTTATACAGGTATTCTCCTACCAAGGATCAAATGGTACATAATGCTGATTAGTCATGGAGGTGATCTGGTTTGAATGAAGCTCAGCTCTGAGTTCTAAAACTAATTAAAAGTATTCTGATGTGCATTTGAAATGTATTTGCTTAGACCGATGCATTTTTGGTGTAACATTGTCATATTAGGCTATTGCCATGATTTATTGTTCTGATTTGCACCAGTGCTTAAGAAACAGAATGCTAGTTAATAAAAAAAAAATGGGATACAGAATGTGAGTGCCTCCAGATAGGTTTTCAAGAGATACTAGAAAAACAGCATAACTATGGGACTGAAAAGACAAGTGGCGTGAGTTTTTGTTTTTTTTCTTGGTTATCCATAACTTTTGATCTTTTAAAATGTTTTCTGTTATTTAACCTTTTCTTACTTAAGCTTATTTAAAACATAAATCATTCTCCCATTTATCTGTAATATTTTACTTACATTTATTGCATTTTGTAAACACATCAGTGGTTTCAAATCTGCCCTATTGACCCTCCCCCCTCCCCCCAAGCCACTCAAGTTTTCAGGATATCCATGATCAATATGCATGAGATGTACTTTGCAGGCATTTAAGGCTCAATATATATTTTTTACCTCCATAAAATTAAATTTGTATGCACTCAAGAACAACATACGCACACAAAATTATATTTAATGTAAACAAAACAGAATTTAAATGCATAAACTATCAAAATGAATGAAAATAAACTGAAAAATGGCAATGGAAATTTAAAAGAGGATGAAACAAAAGAATTAACCCAACATGTTTTTGTGCACACCCTATAAGGTTTATATTTAATGCAGGGATATCTCGTGAATATTACTGTTAAAGAGTGATACCAGTGTTTGTTTGACAAACCTGACCCCATCGTCGGATGGATATTCAGATTAATCTTGCATATGTCTAGACTACCAAAACAAATGAAAACAAATGCACGTCCCTAAAACCTTATAAAACCTTATAAGCGGAGCACACACAGTAGAAACCGCATGAGACAAGTGCTGCTTTTTACTTGAAGCAATAATTGCTGTACAGCCAGTTTGGTTTAGTTGCCTTGAGTAGAGAAAGACCTTCATTAAGCACTACAAGAATACACAAAAGAGGGCTTTTAAAAATCTGCGTTCCCGACGCCTTCCATTACTTTAAAGCCTATGTGGGTTTCTAATTCTCTCTACATCCTGCAGGGATGAATCTGCTGGTTATAATTAGAGTGATCAGTTGGCTCTGGGATATTCCACTTCAGCTTCATGGCCACTGATGCTCTGCATGTGTCTGACTAAACTAAAGAGATCTCCAGCATCTTTTCAAAAAGAGAAGGGAAAATAAAGCTCTTGTTCACTCTCTTCCATTTAAAATTCCTGGCTTTTTGTGTGTACTTCTATCCCTCCTGCACAACAGGCTATAATCTCTGGCTGACTTTACAGCTGCTTTTATGTTTTATATATATTTTTTTTATTTTCATGTATCTCACAAAGATCAGTGCTATGAACTTGTGCCCGTCATTCAGGATTTTTGATAGTGAACTACAAGACCTGAAGACCCTCTGCAAGAGGTGCCATAGAAGAAGAAAAAATGTGAATATTGCATTTCCAATCTCTGATACCCATAGAGTCACATAGAATCAAGACATGTTGAGGACTTCTAGATGCCAGTGATTGAAGAGGAAAGACAGGACATTATTGCTTCACTGGTGGCCATAATGTTAACAGAACAGAAAAAATAATGTACAACAAGGCATTGGAAGTAGTAAATGAAGAAAGGAGCTAAAGAAACATGAGTTACTTACCTGCCAAAGACTAAGGGGTGGATAATAATGAGAAGGAAGCAACTTGAACATGATCCATTTGGACCCACAAAGGATCTACTTTGTGGAGAAGAAAGAGGACATCTTTGCACTACAACCATAACATTAGAACTGATGTCATAAATATCATAGCATAAGCGATGAGGGCAACTCTTTAATATGCAATTACAGAAAAGCTGGCCATTTAAAAAATGGGAGAGAAACACACCAAGGGGTAGATTTTATAAATTTGCGCGAGCGCGTACTTTTGTTCACGCACCAGGCACGAACAAACGTACGCTGGATTTTATAAGATACGCACGGCTACGCTCGTATCTTATAAAATCCGGGGTCGGCGCCCACCCCGAACCGCCCCCTGACCCCCCGGACACACCCCCAGATACGCCCCCTCCCCACCCCTTTTACGAAGCCCCGGGACTTACGCGCACACTGGCGGCCTATGCAAAATAGGCGCGCCGGCGCACGAGTGCCCTGCGCGTGTAAATCCAGCCGGATTTACGCGCGCAAGACTTTTAAAATCCGGCCCCAAGGTTATATGTGACTAGTGTACCTACACACATAGTGCTAATTAACCACAGTTTTAATTCCAGGAACTGTCTTGCCAAATTTGATTTTACAATTTAATTCCATGTAAAGGCAATACATGATCATCATCCATGTGTGTACTGAGTTTCAACTGTCTATTTCATCTAGAAGACCAAATGAATAATAAATATATCATCAACATACAGTAATATTTGAAAAGTCTAGTCTGACATTTCCGATTTCGGAGCGGTCTCGGAGGGAACAGGGAAAGCCATCCGGGCTCCCCCAGGGCTCGGCGCACTCAAGGTGCACAAGTGTGCACCCCCTTGCGTGCGCCGACCCTGGATTTTATAATATCAAGTCGATATTATAAAATATGAAGTCGGAGGTCCCAAAAGTAAAAAATAATTAAAAAAAAAAAAATTAAAATCGGCCTGTGGCTCGTGGGTTGAAAACTGGATGCTCAATTTTGTCGGCGTCCGGTTTCCGAACCCTTGGCTGTCAGTGGGTTTGAGAACTGATGCCGGAAAAATTGAGCATCGGCTGTCAAACTCGCTGACAGCCGCCACTCTTGTCAAAAAAGAGGCGCTAGGGACGCGCGGGTCCTCATTTAAATACTGAATTGCGTGCACAGGAGAGTGGGCGCTTGCCCGCTCTCCCACGACTTTTACTGAATCGGCCTGTCAGTGTCACCAAGTATGCTCTGCCAGAACAGACTGAGACATCACCTCAAAGTTCTGATTGAATCCTATCAAAAATAGGCTAAAATAGTGCAGTCTTTTCTGGGAAGATTGCTTCTTCATTTAAAACACTAGGGATGTTCATTCGTTTTCAACAAAATAGAGAATGGCAACAAAATTGTCTATTTTGTCATGTTTTGGGAGTGCCCCGAAATGATGAAATTTTGTGTAATTTCCTATTTTGTGTTAGTGTAGAGGTATGGTTCTTTATTCCCATTGGCTGTCTCATTACTGTCTTCTCTAGCTAACAAACTGCTCCCCAATTGACACTTTTTAACTTATTGGTAACATTTTTTGTTAGTGTGCACTAACTTTAGTTAGTGTGTCCTAAGTCTTATTAGGGCGCAGTTACTCCAAAATTAGAAAACTAGGTAGTGCGCACTAATGGGACTTAATGCGCACTAACATCTAGTTAACATGTAGTTAATGTGCATTAATTCCCGTAAATGCACATTAGGCCTGAAATTAGGAAAATTGGTTAGTGCGCACTAACTCTGAAATTAGGGAAACCAAAAATAAATACCTCCTGAACCATTATAAAAATGAAATTTGACAGATAACTGTTAAGAATTCAGCTCGCGGGGGTCCGCGGCCGGTCCCCCTACCTGCCGTGTTGTTTTCCGGCGCTCCCCGCACGCGTCTGGCCTGGTTGAGGCCTTTTCGCAGTGCTCCCTATGCGAGGGAGAAGCCGCCAACTCCAAGCTCTTGGGCCCACCCCTTTAGGTGTGCGCACGCACAGGGGCAGGCAATTTAAAGGGACCAGCACGGGAAAGATGGCTTCGTCCCAGAGATGACGTCAGACGCCCTCCGGTATTTAAACCTGGCTGCCAGCTTACTTCTTTGCTTTGCAATGGGTCGTCTCATTAGAGTTACTAGTTGCTTGCCCTGCCTTGTGCTTCGTTCCAGCTCCAGCCTTGCTCCAGCTTGTTCCTGTCTTCCGCTTGTTCCAGCCTTGCCTCTGTTCCAGCCTGTCCTTGATTCCTGCTCGGTTCCAGTTTGGTCCTGTCTCCAGTTCCGTCTTCTCCTGCTCCTTTTCCTGCTTTCCCTTGGCTCATCTTCCTGGTTTCTGACTTGTTACGTCCTCGGATATTCCGCTTTGCTGCCCGCCTTGATCCTTGGCTTGATTCTGGTTTCTGCTGTCTGCTGCCTGCCCTGACTGCCAGTCTGTCTCCACGTTGTACTCCTTGCTGCCTGCTTCGACTCGGACTTCTCCTCGGACTCTCATCTCCAGGAGGCCTCACCTAAGTCCAAGCAGCTCGGGTCCCCAAGGGCTCCTCCTGGGGGGATCTCTAGCTTCCACTGGTGAAGATCCTGTTGGTCTCCTGGCTCCGACTCATCTCCCGGCTCAGGACTTCTGGGACACTCTTCGTGCTCTCGTCTCCAGGAGGCCTCACCTAAGTCCAAGCGGCTCGAGCCCCCAAGGGCTCCTCTTGGGGGGATCTCGGGCTTCCAGTGGTAAAGTTCCTGTTAGGTCTCCTGGCCTCGATCCGCCTCCCAGCTACAATCCTCGCTGTGGACCTCTCCGCAGAGCATTCTCAACATCTTCTAGCTGGCTCAAGGGTCCACGATCACAACAATAATGACCCGAAACAAAAATGACCCGAAAAAAAAAATCAGTGCACATCTGAATCTACTGCAATACAAAGAAAGGAAAACCAAAACCAGTACTCCTGGTAGTAATGTACAACCCAGAACTGAAAAAAAACACCTGAAAAATGTGTTCGTTACCCTCTTTGAGGGTGGTCAGTTTCTGAAAAGCCAATTTAAGTGGGTAAAAATCATTTTACCTACAAGAATCGTTTTTCAAAATTGCCCTCCAAATAATCAAACCCTTTAGCACTGACCTAAAAAGCATTAACACATTCTTGGCTATTTTTTTTCACATGCTGTCAGAAATAACTCTACTGCTTCCCTGTCACCTTCTTCTCAGTCTAGTCTAACTTGATGCTCAAGAGTTGCAGTGCAGATGGGCTTTCAGGATTTCTGCAATCAATATGCTTGAAATCCCTTTGCATCCACTCCCTCCACTGCATGCAAATTGTGGAAATTCTACAAACCTGAGGATTGAGTTTGGGGACCCCCCCTGCTCTAACATATCAAACTTCTCCCCTACTCTCTTTTCTGTGATTTCTTTTATTGTGATCTATTCATTCGATTTGGACTTGAGGAAACAGCTCCCAACAGTCACGCAAGAAAATTATATTTTCCTTTTGTTTGTTGACCTTTATTTCCATGTTCTAAGGTATTAAAAATATGTCTTGAATACGATGGGAAAGGGCACGGAGAGGTATGTCAAGATGTAGTCTTTTAAATAGAAAACTTGTAAAAATACTGTAACAGTAGTATGCACATTAACATTAGTGCCCACAAGAAAGTGTTAACAATTAGATATGATCTGGTTTTTTTTTATCTGTTTCTAATAAGGAAAGGTCTCTACTTTTGAACTGACAGAGAACTCTGTGACCTGCCATATGGACCTGTCATCTAATATAGCTGCTTAGTGTTTACATAAGAAAAGACTAGTAGTCAAACAATGAATCTACAGTAAACTTTACAAGCGTTTGTGGCATCATTTCCCTTCATTTACAAGTTCAGTGTATCTTGTCAAATTTTTGTCATATTAAGTTTTATATTTCCCTGTCTAGGGGCACTAGCAGCCTCACAGCCACATGCAAAGGAATTAATACAATAGCAATATGATTAAAATGAATGTATACATCTTTTTATTGCATCTGATATCCTAATGTGTAATATTCTTGCCTGAAAATTATAGAAATACGCTGAGGATCATGCCTTCTTGGCCTTAAGGATGTATTGAGAACCTGTACAATATGGGGTATTAATGCTGGGAATAATTTTCAAAAGGATTTGTATTACGTGCTTAAAACTGGAGGGCCTGATTTTAAAAAGCATTTACTCGAGTAAAAACCAGGTTTGCTGGAGTAAATTCACTTTACTTGAGTAAGTGGGTTTTTGAAAATTGCTACAATATATGCCATTGACTTGTCTATAGGATTTACTCACATAAGTGCACTTTACTTGAGTAAATGCCTTTTGAAAATTGCTACAATAGTAGCTACATTTACGCATGTAACTCCTTTTGAAAATTACCCCCAAAGTACTTAAGGGCTTTTGAAAATTGCTACGATATATGCTATTGCATTATCAATAGTTTTTATTTGCGTAAGTGCACTTAGGGATGGTAACTTTAAAACGAATGGGCGCGCACCCATATATTCGTACATGTGGGTGCGAACACGTGTGCTTTTGAATTTTATATCATCTGCACAAGCCTTTTCTTTATTACATTTTTTCCATTTAGTTTCCCTGCATATGTTTAATTCTATACCCCCTTATTGGGGACTAAAACCTGTGAAGATATCTTATTTTTCTTTCTTCTTGTAGATGTTTCTTTGTTTCATGTTCTTGTTTATGCAACTTAAAAAGCAAAATTAAATAAATTAAATAAAAAAACAAGCGTGGGTGCGTTATGTAAAATACGCCTAGCACATGTATATGCTCCTAATTTTAAGCAGTTACATATGGAAACATTATTCGTTTGTTTTCCTTAGGACTTGTTGGCTTTTACATGCGCAAGTGAGAGCATTTTATAACCTGCGCATATGAAGAAAATTACCAGTTAAACCAGTTAGTCCACCAGTTTGCCCAGTCTATCTCTACGTCATCAAGACCCCCCTGGTTCTTCAGTTCACACTCCTCTAGCTTACCTAGATTCCTAACCCAGTTAGTTTGTGGCAATAACGAGTTTTATTTTGACTTAGCAGAAGTAAATATATGCAGTTAAAAGCCATACGTGCGTTGCATTTGCGGGTTTTAAAATTGTGACTTATGCACATAAACTTTGGCCCTACCTTGAAATGCTTCTGGCCCACCCCAAATCCACCACTTTTTTACATGAGCAAAATTATTCACATGCTGGTATTTATGCGCATATGTGTAGCTGTAGCGCGAATAAGTGCTGTGTGCGTGTGTATCTGCTATTTTTGCATGTACATATCTTTTAAAATTCATCTTTAAGCACATAAATGGGCTTTTGAAAATTGTTAAGATATATGCTACATTTACATGTGTAAATGCTTTTGAAAATTACCCCTGATAATTGTATTTCTAGAGCACCTAGAACCTTTTTGCTTCAGCCAATTTACAACAGTTTATTTCAGGTATGATGAGTGCCTTTCCTAAGGTGAATCTAAATGGGTATGGGGGGGTAACAGAGCATAAAGTGACTTGTCCATGAATTATAGTGCACTAGATCAGCAATTTTGTATGCAATTTTACTAAACATGCAGATGAGATGTACTGTAGCAAAACTGCATCAAATTGTACAATGAAATATTTTTGAAGAAAGATAACTAAACCTTATTGAAATCTATTTTTTTGTACAATGGCCTAAAGAGGCATTTTTGCATGCAGATTTTTGCTGAATTCCTAAAAATTACTTTGCATGATTTTGCATTGCAGCTGCTCATTAACTTTGAATACAATTTTGCATGTAATGAACTATGTGCAAAATTCACCATTTTAGAACAAGCAAAATTTAGCAATTGGCACTTTGCATGCTAAAAGCCAAAATAGTATATGTAATCGCCAAATAACATGCACTATTTTACTCTTTAGCATATAAAGCATTGTTTTCAGAATTTTGCATGTTTTAGTACATTGGCCTCTAATAGCTGACACATGAACAGCAGCTTGGGGATTGGGACTCAGCTTCCAGACTGGGCTTTGGCATTGCAACTGGGCCCAACCCTGGCCTAGGTCAGGTCCAGGCATTGGGACACAGCGTTTGGGCCGGGCTCCAGCATCTGGTCTTGGCCTTAGCTGAGGCCTCAGCGTCTGGCCTAGGCCCTGTCCCCATCATCTGGCCTTCGCCCCAGCATCATGCCTAGGCTGAGGCAGTGGGACCAGGCCTCCAAGCCTGGACTTTGCATTGGGCCTAGGCTGAGGTCACAGTGACCTATTGTGGCCTAGGCCTATGCAAGGCCGAGGCTTCAGTCTGGAGCTAAACCTCTTCTGCAGACCTCTCCCAATGGGCCAGGTAAGTAGGGGCTGGCTCTGGCATTTTTTTTGAGTGGGAGGGATGGGTGGTGGAGCTGGGAGGCCCCATTTCTTTCTTTTAGTTTTTTTTTTTTTTTAATGTTTGCTTTGTTTTTGTAAACTAAAAAAAAAAAAGAAATAAACATTAAACAAAATGAAATTAATGAAAAAAACACTCCAATAACGAAATTTAAAAAACAAAACTATTTTTTTCCCCAACACATCCCTAGTTTCAAATTCTCTTCTCTTCTGAGTTTGCAAATGGCACTGTTTTCAGTGAGAAGTGCAGAATCAGTAGCCATGTCATTGCAGAGCTTAGAAGCAAAGCCTTGGCTCTTGTGCCTCATAGCTTGCTGTGCTTCTCTACTGTTTTCCCTGTGCTTTTTTTTTTGGTGTCTTTGTGGCACAGAAGCGGAAGAGACCTGCTCGATGTAAGAAGCAGTTGACATAATAGATTCACAGGGGCTTGCATCATGATTCTCCATTCCCCACCACATTTCATTTGAGGTTTTGATACCCACATGCTGTTGGACTTCTTATAATTTGTATAGACTAATACACTGAATTTATTTTCTGTGGATAAAAAAAAAAAAACTATCAGGAAACTGTGGACTGCAGCATTTTTGCCAGTCCGTGGAGCAATGATGATTGCAGAAGGATGAGATGGAAGCATCTGCATCTGCAGAAGCTGCACTGCAGCCTGCATCACAGCCATCAGAAACTCTTCTTAACCCTTCCCCCTGCACTGTCCTAATCATTTTTTTCCAGATGGGGATCAGCCCTGAGGTTTGATCTCTGGGGGGGGGGGGAGGAGCAACTGCAGCTGAATGTTAATGAGCCAGAGTGAGACTGATTCAAAGTCTGCTCCAATCTCAGGCCCCACCTCCTGTACAGATGCCAGTAGGAACGGGACCAGTGGCATAGCCATGGGTGGGGTTGGCTGGGCAGGGGACTACCAAATTTGGGCCCAGGCCCACCCAATCGGAAGAGGCCTGTTGAAGCAATGCTGTTGTGGGATCCCAACCCTGCAACAGCGAAGAGTAAGGTCGGAGCTGCAGGGTCGCCGCGGGATCCTATTCCTGCGATGGCAGAAGTAAGACCTTTGTTGTGCAGCTTGTGCCTAATGAAAAGGCTCTGCGTCTGTATGGGTGAGAATGGAAGTTTGAATGTGTATATATGTGGGTGAGTATGAGAGCTTGAATGTGTGTATGCGTGGGTAAGAATGGGAGACTGGGTGTATGTGTGGGTTAGAATGGAAGCTTGAATATGTGTGGGTTAAAATGGGAGCTTGAATGTGTGTATGTGGGGGTTAGAATGGAAGCTTGAATGTGTGTTTGTGGGTTAAAATGGGAGCTTGAATGTATGTATGTGTGGGTGAGATTGGGATCCTGTGTGTGTGGGGGGGGGGGGGGGGGGGGTAGAATGGAAGCTTGAATGTGTGTATGTGTGGATGACAATGGGAGCCTGAATGTGTGTATATGGGTGACAATGGGAGCCTGGCTGTGCGTCTGTGTGTGCCTAAGAATGAGAGCCTGGGGAGGGGGAGGGGTGGGGGGGAAAGAGACCAGGACCAATTAATTAGAAAAATACAAAGATCAGACAACAAAGGTAAAAAATATATATATTTTGAGATTTTAGCAATTTGAATATGCCATCTTTGGGAATGGGATTTCTTATATTTTTGTATTTTGCTCTTTCTTCAGTATTCCACTGATCAGAGTCCAGTTTCTCAGGCTTTCTATTTTGGTTTTGTCTGCATGTTTCTGTTTCTAATTTGTAGTCTTTTATTTTTATATTAGGTAAAGGTCGGTCTCTGTTTTGCCAGTGTGTGTGTGACTGAATTCTGCTTGCAAGTAGTTTCTCTGTAGTAGTCCAGCATGTTTTGTTATTAATGTTCTAGGGCCTATTTGCATTGCTGCTTTTTCACAAGGTTACTGTTTTGAGTCCTGAGAGTCAGTGCTGTGACTGTATGGTATGGCAAGGTTCTTGATGTTTTTGCTGAGATGACACCAGAATTTGAATATTTTTTTCATATTGTAATGTGAATTGTTCTAGCTCTGCTCTGCACCTGTTCTGATGATTAATGATATTTTATTGTAGTTATGAAGATTTCTGGCTTTCTGCAAAGAGGATTCATGAAAGAATGCATTACTTTTTGTTTTATTATATGACTGATTGGATCTGATTGCTTTCTTTGCTTTTTACATGATATATTTGTGCATATATAAACTGCAATAAATATAAAATAAATAAATACAGATTAATAAGGAATTTGTAATGCTGGTAAGTGCTTGAAATAAGTGTGGTAAAATATTTTAAAGTTTCATGCATAATGTATAATGGCTGTTGCAAACTTCTTAGAAAGCCATTGTAGTGGCAGTATATGGCATTATTTATCATTAAGAATACAACTAGTAGGGCTCAGATTTGCATGCCTACAGCCCACCCATGTTAACCTTGTGCCCACCCAAAAAATTCAGTTCTGGCTACGCTACTGGACGGGACAACTGTTAAGCATGGGAGCAGAGCAGGCACTGACTTGGTCTCATGCTGGCTCGTTAATTGCGCTCCTCCAGGAGATCAGACCTGGGAACTGGCCCCAGCTGGGGGGGGGAAAAAGTCCATATGACATGGGTATTAATTGTAGTCGTGCACTAGAAAACTAATCACCATTTAATTGTTATGTAGAAGCAGATATAACTGGATTCTTAAAACAGTTTAACTAGGTATGTGAGCACTTGAATCATAGAAAACAACTCTGTGCACAATCTGTAATTGAAGTAGTTAGTATTATATAAGTTAGGGATGGCCAACTCTGGTCCTTAGTATTATATAAGTTAGGGATGGCCAACTCTGGTCCTCAAGAGCCACAAAGAGGCCTGGTTTATAGGATATCCACAAGGAGTATGCATGAAGTAGCTTTGCATACACTGCCTTCATTGTAAGCAAATCTATCTCATGCTTATTCATTATGGATATCTAGAAAACTAGGCCTGTTTGTACCTCTCAAGGACCGGAGGGGACCTATTGCATCTGTCCCACCCCTGATGTAGGGGGTGGGACAGATGGAATAAGTGATAAAACGGATTCATTTTCTTTCAAAGTACCTTGCCATAATCATTTTTAAGACTTAAGCACCTAATTTCCATTGAAATTTTGTTCTCCTTTATGTTCACAAAATTAAGATGCCTAGGTCGAACACTTAACCTCCCTTGAAAATTGCCCTGATGCAGTTGATGCAGGCCTATTATATAATCAACATGCTTTAAAAATCAATGGCCCTGCTCAAAAATAGCATCACATTTAGAGCTGAAATGATTAGAAATAAAGGTCAACAGACAAGTTGTAGATGATACATTTTTTATTGGGTTGGCTTAATTGATTTGTGACTGGCTCTGGAGAACAACGTGAGAGACTCCCTACCCTTCCACTATCCATGCTCAGGCAGTGGGTTAGCATTTAATGAGGAGATGGGAGTTGGCAGGCCAGCCCTGACAGGCTCCTTCTGTGAGGCTGCCAGGATTGGTCAACGTCTTGCAGAAAAACAGGCAGAGCAGGAGAAGCGGAGTGGCGGTTTTTGTTAAGAGCTCCAGGAAGTTGGAGAGTTTTTGCAGAGTCCAAGTAGCTCAATTTGCAGGAAGAATAGGACTCATAATGTAGGCACAAATGTATAATTTTAGTCCAGTAGTCACCTGCAACATATTTGTTATTCTTTATTTCTACATATCCAAGAGCACTAACACAGCAATCGCACTGCTATAGTCAGAACTGCAGTCAAAAATCATTTGGTAAATGAAAAAGAAAATCCAGTTTATAATAGCTATAAAGTTTTTATACCAGGCAGTAAGTGACAATTAATGACCTTCCAGTAGGATCTGTAAGTCAGCAATATTTTTTAGATTGTCCAACCTTTGATTCAGCTCTAACTCCAGACAGGAAATTGTAGAGGGGGTTATGCAGCCTGTGAGCTGGCATTCAAGAGCTTAATATTTCCTGCTCTCAAGAGGTCAGCATGCAGCTGCTCTGCAGTTGCTAGAGAGCTAGGTGGAGCTGTGAAAAGCTAGGCAAAGCAAGGCAGGACTTGCTGTAGGCTGGCCGTGTGAATAACACTTCTACAGTATTTGAATGCAGCCTGCTTTGAAGTGCCTGAAACGCATAATATAAATCAAATAAATAAATATGTCTGTTGGAAGTACTGGCTCTGAGTGTGTTTCATCTGCTGGGTCAAGCAGCCCACAAGCTAACAGAAATTAGTTAATCTTGCTTCTTCTTTTTTTTTTTTCTAATAATGTTTCCTGTAGTGGAAAAGCTTTTTTTCACGTGCTTTGTTGAACACATGAGCATAACCTTTAAAGATGGTGACCAAGCCGTTATTTGTTTAGAATCTTGTATATAATCAAGCATAATATTTTGTTTCTGCAAATAAGGCTGAACATTTCATTCTTATTTTTACTACATTCATTTTCCTGGCATTTGGTTTTCCTGTTTGACATGCTATATAATTATGTTTGTTTATTTATTCATTATTTTTGTTTTGTTTAATTACACGCCCTTTCATTGCAGCCCAGGGCAAGTTACAAATCACCCATAAATACCTTTTGCTTAAATAGGCAATTACTAAACAAAGAAAACAAAAATGTACACTCCATTAATTCATAATAGCAACATAATTATATCAACCCTTCCATCTCTCCGATTGGCTAATACCCACCAGCTTTACTCTCTATCACAGAAACATAAATACTCTCTGAACAGCCCCACATCAGTTCTGGCCTATAACAGGAATACACAACATCATGTCTCTCCAATCCAAAGAGCTCTGCACTTCACACATTCCAAGCAGCCAAAAAGCTAGACAGCATTAACTAAATATCCGTGAGAATAGCCATGCCGTGACTTCTTCCTTTACAAAAAGTCAAATAAGTTAATTCTAGATGCAATTACATGGGTATTGAATTTAAAATTATTGGAGCATAGTAATCAAATGATCTCTTTCTGATCATTTTCACCTATGCAAGGTATGATAGCACCAGAAATATTTACTGTTTAATAGGTGTAGTGTTTTATAAGTAAAATCAATTTTCTTTTCTTCCTTCTAGACCAGTCTGACCAATGGGATCTCTCAGCTGCCGGAAACAGAGACCACATCTTCTTTTTTTCCCCCTTGTGTCCTCACTGCTGGCTATAACGGGATGTTGATCTAGGCAGTTGCCAGTAGTCTCTGTCTCCAGCACTTGTTAGAATAGAGAGCTTACCAAAATAAAAAAAAAACGAATCTTTTTTTCTTTTAATACTTTTTTTCTCTAAAACTACAAGAACCAAGGTATGGCCTCGGCCTGGTCGAGCAACACTTGCTCCAACAGATCCAAAGAGCTGATTTCCACAGTGGAGCTTGCCTCTTAGGTTCTCTCTGGTAGAAGGCACCCTAGATTGAGCCCCAGGATCTTTAGGGGCCTGTGGACCTCCTTGGTGGACAGGATCTCAGGAGAAAGGCCTGGCATACTCGATGGGCTTCTTAGCCTGAAGGAGGTAGAGGCAGGGTTCGAGTCTTTGGCTTCTCCTTCACTGCCCTTTTATCCTCCATTTCTTACCTCTTCCCCTATCCTGCTGTCTAGCTGGACAACAGAGAGATCTGGATTAAGGAGAAGTCCTCTGGGGATGCCGGGCCATCATAAGTGGAAAAGCAGAATCTGCGGCAGGCTAGAGATGATGATTAGCCTCTGGTGCCGGTTGGAGGGAGGAAATGAGACTCTGTGGCAGTGTAAGGCTTGGCAGAGTTTTTCCGTATCTGTCTGTAATTTCTTTAGGGAAAAAATAGGCAGATGAAGGAGGAGTTATGTGGGCCAGAGGTGCAATGTTTGTGGTACCAGAAGGCTCCCATGTGTGGCAGGCTCCTTTTGCCCAGCTTGTGACCGGGACCTGGAGCCTGCATTACCACACAGTGCAGGGGCCTCCTCTCTTCCAAAGACCATGAAGGTAGGGGGAGTCCTTGCCATTCAAGCCCCAGCAGGAGCTGAGGCAGGATCAGAAAAGCTCCTGCAAAGCCAAAGTCCTTCTTGTTCATTCCTTGGGCCCCCACCCGGAGGTCAGGCAAAACCTTTCCCCCTATTTTTGGAAAGAGGTATGGAACCTGTAGAGACCCATGGTTTTTCGCAAGAAATTATTCTGGGCTCTGGAGCCTGGGATATTGTGACACCCAGAGAGCCACCAATTAAGTGACTTCAGCCTGCACCAAGAGTCCCTGCATTGCAGGCTACCCCAGCATTCCCAGGCAGCTGTTGCGCCCATCGGTCGCAGATGGCTGCAAACTCTCATGCTCACCTCTTTTTTTGCTGCACCATCAAATCTAGGATGAGTGGCGGCCTCCGCCAGTCACCGCTGACCGCCCTGGAATGCCCGGGATGGCATGGGCTCTGCCGACCACTATCTTGCTTCTGGAGTCATATAGGCGAGCACATGCAGGGGCCAGCTATGTACACTTCATGGCGGGAACCTCGGGGGCGTCCCCTCCGGATGACCTAGTCCCGCTACCTGTACTTAAGCAGACCGGCCCTATGCACTGACGAGTTAGCAAGGAGTTTCCTCATTGCTGAATCCACTTCACTTGGACTACCGGTTTCAGTTCCTGGCTTGCTGTGTGAACGCTCTGAGTACCCGCTCCTTTGGGGGCTTTTCCGTGTTCCTAGGCTATCCGCTCCTTGGAAGGTTTTCCTGCCTTTGAACTCCTGTTTGTTCTACTTCTCAGGACTTCTCTTGGAACCACGTCTTGTGAGTACTTTCTTCGTAATTCAACTCTACCAAGCCTTGCTGGGATTTCCTGTGGTGTACTCCATGCCTTGGGCTACTACCTCATCCTCCTCAGCAGGATTTGCTTCACCATACCCTGCGCTGCAGTTTGCTGCCTTAACCTCTTCAGGAACTTTCTGAGCCTCCGTACCTCTGACTACCTCAGCATCACCATCATCGCACACTCATCCTCTGCATACCCCACGCTGCGGGCCACTACTAGACCTGCACACCTGAGGTAACTGCTTCACTACTGAGAAGACTGCCTGGAGTACCCTGCTCCACGGGTCACTATCGGATATTCACACATGAGGTATCACCCTGGGCATACCCCTTGCTCAAGAACTGTATCTCAACTGCAATCCTCCCTCCACGGGTTCTGCTCATGAACTATTTTTTAACTGCAGTTTCCTGCTCCACGGGTTCTGCTCTTTCTCCTCTATAATAAAGTCTCTCTTCCAGCTGTGTCCTAAGCCTCTGAGACCGTGCCTACCGACGGTGAGGCCCGCAGGGATCCTCCCTGTGGGCGGAGTCATCTCTCACCTCGGCTCAGGGTTCACATCCATACCAAAACATAACAGCTGCAGAATTTGCAGGTCATAGTCCTGGTTCCATCTTGAGAGCAAACTTATGGAGTTTATATATTTTATGGTGCCAAAGAAGGATGGTTTCTTTTGGCCAATGCTAGGTCTCAAAGGTATCATCACATGTTTCTGGGTCCCTTGTTTCCATATGGAAATTCTTCGAGCGTGATGATAGCAGTAAGAAGAGTGTAATTCCTCAATTCTCTGGATCTGGTGAGGCTTATGTCCATATACCCGTATTGGAATCACATAAAACCTTTCTCCATTTTTGCTTCATGAGCACACATTTACAGTTTTAGGTGCTGCCTTTTGGTCTAGTGACCAAACTAATATCAGTAGTAGTGGCAGCCTTACACAGATAATACATTATGATGCACCCAAACTTGGATGGCTGGCTCAACAGGGCCATGTCATTTCAGGAAAGCCAGTAGGCCATGACCATGGTAATCCAATTCTTGGAGCACCTAGGTTGGGTTGTGAATTCCATGAAGAGCACACTATCTCCCTTGCAGTCCCTAGAGTTTCTAGGGGCAGTCTTTGACACTAGGAAAGGAATGATGGCATTGATGCACAAAAACATAATCAAGATCATCTCTTCCACCTGGGCCTTACGGGCTCAGGAAGCTCCTGTTGTGGTGAATGAGAATATTCAGGTAGACTTTCTCAGCAGCAACAGGTTGGACTGGGGGAATAGGAGTTTGGAGAAGAAGCATTCCAACAAATGGTACACAGGAGGGCACCCCCCTCAGGGATCTGATGGCAACCAGGGCAAATGCAAAAGTTGTAGATTTTTCAGCAAACAAAGGAAAAGAGGGTTCCACGGCCTAGATTCTCTGATTAAACCCTGGCCAACAGTTGCCTTCTGGAATGTGTTATCTCCCTGGTCATTCATAAGCAAGACCTTAAAAAGGATAGTAGATCATCCCACAATGGTGATCATGGGTGTCCCTGACTGGCTGAGGCAGCCTTGGTATGCCGAGCTAGTGAGACTCTTGGCTGTTGCCTCTTCAGAGGGAGCGTGGGATTCTGTGGCAAAGTCCAATCATGGGGGAAGACCCTGCTCCATACTCATTTATGGCTTGGCTTTTGAAAGGGAGTGCCTACATAGAACGGGCTCATCTCCCTTAATCATATCAGTTATGCTGATGGCCTGCAAAGCCTCAATCTCCTTAGCCTGTATACAGATCTGGTGCATATTTGAAAGGCGGACATCGCAAGTATCCTAAAAGGGGGATAAGGAGGTAGACTTAACTCCCTGAAAGTACAGGTGGCAGCTCTCCTGTTACAGGACTTCAATTAAAGGGTGGCAGATGGAGTAAGGAATCTATAGGGAATAAAACAGATTTGTCCTCCATTCAGACTAGGGTCCCACAGTGGGACTTTAATTTGGTGTTGGAGGCCATAGGAGGACCCCCCACTCAAAGCATTAAGACATTTTGTCCTTGATGGACCTCTCCCTAAAGGCAGTTTTTCTTATAGCCACCTGTTTCCCCAGATGTATTTCAGAATTCCGTGTACTTTCTTGCAGGGATCCATACTTGGTGATTTTGCTAGAGGCTGTTACTCTACAGTAGGTACCATCCTTTTTGCCTAAAGTTGTTTCATCCTTTCACAAGAACCAATCTGTCTCCCTCCCGACATTCAAAGACAGAAAGGAATGGAAGGGTGAAAGGAAGTTTCAGCTTTTGGATGTTAGGTGCATCATATTGAGATATCTTCAGGTCACTAATCAATTTTGAAAAACAGGTTGTTTGTTCTCTTTGGAGGGCCTTGGAAGAGAGAGGCATCTTCTAAAGCTACATTAGCCAGATGGGTCAAGGAAGCTATCTTCTCTGCTTACTTGCTCAAGGTTGTCTCAAGTGCTCATGTTACTTAAGGCACATTACACAAGGGCTCAAGCCTACTTCTGAGCGGAAGCATCACTGATTCTGCCAGATGAGATTTGAAAGGTGGCCACATGATTATCACTACATTCTTTCACAAGTTATTAGCCAGCTAAACCTAAGCCATCAATATAAGAGCGAAGGCAGACAGAGGATTTGGGGCAGGGTCCTTAGGGCATCCCACCTGCCTAACTTTGATAAAGCTTTTGTACTTCCCATTGGTTCAGACTGGTCTAGCAGGAAGAAAAGGAATGTAAAAGTGTACCTGTTAATTTCCTTTTTTATGCTCTGACTCCACAGGGTATGAATATGTTTTTGTTATGCTGCCATTCTGAGTTATGATATTGCAGAGCTTAGACTATCTGCAGGTTGTAGTGCCCTTTTTTTAAACTGTTGGTTTCTATTTGAATGTTCCTGAACTTCCTATTAGCTCTGTTCCTGTTTGCACTCTCTCTGTCTCTCTTCCTACTGGTGCCTTGACAAAAGCATCCTGAGACAGTTCACTTCCTGAGGGACTTTCAGTGAAAAGAAAGCTCTTGTCGAGTTAACAGCTCATTTTCATCTTCTTACAAGCTCTGAGAGGCATCATATTTTTGCCTCCTTCTCTGTTAACTTGTTACAGCTATCCTGGTTCCTTCTCATCCACAGTGAATGTTGAATTGTTTTTCATTCAAATACATGTTTTGGTAACCAGGAATTGAATTTATCTGAAGCCGGGGGGGTGTAAAACATTTAACTGACTAAGAATGCCGAGAGCAATACATTTTGAGTTCTGCTAGACCAGTCCAGTTTCCCACGTGGGAACACAGGCACTGATAGGACTTACTCAAAGCCAAGAGATTGCTCATTTTTCCTTCTTTCCCTTCTTTTTCTGCCTTTTCTTTCCCTTCTCAATCATGAGATGGAGATTGGGGTCTCGAGCTCCCCCTGTGGGTTAAAAGCCCACAAGTGTTTCTTAGTTACCTATACAGGAGGATACTATGGTAACCCTCATTGCTCACTATCGTTTGGGATTACATTCCTTAAAAAAAAAGGTTATGGCAGGTAGCTCTTTGCTTTGATAAAATGCTACTTGCAACTACGTAGGTCCACATGTCCTCCTTTTATACCCAGCATCAAGGACACGAAGAATGAAAGTGTGGTCTCAGGTCGCCAGCAGCTGTGGAACAAGATATCCCATTGGTCCAGACTGGTCTAGCAGAATTCAAGGAAAGGAAATTAATAGGAAAAATTTTATATTAATTTACAGCCGAAGGTATAGTTACGCTATAAACAATGTGTTAAGGATGGTTAAGACAGTTCATTGATTCACTCAATTTATTTTTGGCCTTTTGGAAGGTGAAAAGTTAACATAAATTTGGACAGTATCTATCATAAAAGAAGATATTTGAGAGATAATAAACAAGAAAAGTGTCATATCCTAAAATATATTTGGTGTATTTAAGAGTAAGATTCCTCTGTAGATGCCCCATAGAAATCTTTTTTCCATGCACATTCATGCCTAAAATGACTAAGAGGCTGATGTTCAAAAAAGGTTGAGTTCAGTATTCAAAGTGATTTGACCAGCTAAATTTGTGACTTAGGCCTGGATTTATCAAAATGCGATAAGTATCGCATGCGATAGCAAAAGGAGTGTGTTTTATGCTAATATACAGTTTATTGCAATTTGTGCTAATTACCTATGTTAGTGCAAATTGTGATAACATTTTCAGACTATGCAATAAGTGCCAAACCTGTTGTATTTCCTGCATTCAACCACTGGGGGACCATTGTTAATGAGCTCTGGGGAGAGAGAGAGAGAGAGAGAGACACGTACAAACAGAACAGTGGTCTCTTGTGAAGATTTGATGGCCTTCGGAGAGAAAGATGAGATTTAGGCAATGGTCTCTCAACCTAGCTTGATGTTACCCAGGTAGAGAGTCCATCAAGCTAGGTTGAGAGAACATTGCACAAATCTCATCTTGGAGTGAGTTTCCTCACTCTGTAGGCCATCAAATCTTCACAAGAGACCACTGTTCTGTTCGTACGTGTCACGTAGAATGTCAAAGTGGCCCCTAACCCCTACACTAATACCTAAACCTCACCTCGAGGTATTAGGTGGGCCTCCCATAGGGATATAAATACCTATCTAGGGTTCCCACAATCGGGCTAGGTGTACTCTCTCTCTCTCCTTCCCTCCCTCCCTCCCTCCCCCCATGGCTAGACTGCTGCTCCAGGAGCTTCACATCAACTAAAACAGGTCTTTTAGGAGACATCATGCAATGAGATAAAACCTTACCACCCCATAACACAAGCTATAGCACAGACTTAACACTAATAAAAAAGGTGTAGTTAAAATTAACATTAAGTCTGTGCAATAGCACTTTGTAGACTGGCAAACCCAGCCTGCCCCTAACTCCTCCTGTTTTTCTAATTTGTATCACACCATATAATATGGTGCTATCGCATGCATTAAAGACATTTTCGCATGCATTAACGGGGCTTTTCGCATGCGATAAGCCCTTAACACATGCGAAAACGCCTTAGCGCATTTTGATAAATGAGGGGGTTAGCTGGATAAACCATGAGTTTTGAATTTCATGATGTGCCCAGCAGGTGGGTGTTATTTAGCTGGTTAAGTTATTAGCCAGCTAAACCTAAGCCAGATAAAAATGAGGAAGAGTGGGGCATTCTGGGATGTATCCAGCTGGCATTGAAAATCAGCAGTAGTTGAATAAACTTACCCAGGTAGTGCTGATCAGAAATGTCACAGGCGTAAAGTTATCCATGTGAGATTTAAAAAAAAAAAATCACTTGCAGATCAACAGCAGCTTTATCGCCTCCCCCCTCCAAAATAATGACAAAAATTATATCAGGGCTATAGCAATCATCCAAAGATTTATAAAATGTAGCAGGCTGAATGGCCTGATCACCTCTTCTGTTCTCCTGGGTTTAACACAAAGTAATGCGACAGGCAATGAAACCCTTCCTCCCACCACTTCTGTTCTGAAAAAATTAGATCACTGGTTCTAGCCCCCAAAACCTTCCCTGTTCCCTAGGAAATGTTCTTACCTCCGCTCACAGGGTGAATATCTAAGTGCTGCTAAATTTGACAGATACTGGCACTTAGTTATTCTTTTATTCATTCCATTCAAACCAGGATTGGTTCTTTTCCTGACAGCTATTAGTGAAAGGACCCATTCCAATTCAGCTGTACCGGCACTGGGTGTTTTCAAATTTGAATCGTAAGGAAAAGAATGTTACACGTTTATTATTAAAAAAAAAAAATCTTTCAGGGAACGTGTTCTAGATTTGTAGCTGAATTTTGTTGGGTAGATTCTAGAGGTACAGTGATTACCTTACCTCATTAGTTTCTAATTGTATTTGGAATCTATATTTAAAAAAAATAATTTAGTGAATAGGCAGGTTTTTTTCATTTGCTAATACTTGTTACTCCAAAAGTGATTAGTTTTTATTTGAGGAAACCCCTAAAGACCAGACATTTTCAGAAGCCATGTGGAGTGTGCATTTTGATTTATAAAGTAGAGGTTGTGCCTTTCGTGAGAGTTCAAACTAGGCTTAGTGTGGGGAAAATCCGGGCTAGAGAAATCCAAAGTGCCATGGTTTCCCAGAAATTTTGCCATGGCACCCTGGATTTTCATACACTAATTTCATGCCACTGCTTTTCTCCAGCCAGCCTCTATCTGGCCTTGCTCTGCCAACCTCAGCACTCCCCACAGTTGATCATGGTGTGGAGATTGCACAGTACTGCTCCCACCATGAGAACAATTAATAGTGGTGGGAAAGCAACAAAAGACCATGACTCTTTCGTTTCCCATTCGTGCCAGACAGCTGACCTTGAGCCTTGGAACCGGACTGGAGCTCATGAAGGGGCAGCCTATTAATCACCAATGAGGGATGTGGGTTAAGAGCTTGACCCCCAGGCGACACTCATTAAGGGATGTGAAGCACTGAATGATGGGAACAGCTCTTTCCCATGGCAGCCAGAAGGTGAGGGCCAGAGAGGAGGGTTAATTAGCAGGGGTCTGAAGATGCTGCTGGGTGGAGGAGTGAATAAATGGTGCTGTCTCGCTTGGGCTGGGTGACCGGGTGGGCAGAGGAGGGAGATGGCTGACAAAGGAATGACTGCATGATGGGGGGGGGGGCTGGCTGGATGGGGGATGGGGATAGCTGGCTGGGGACAAAGTGGGGGCTGAGTAAGAGACTCAAGTGGGCTCAAGCGAGGTGAGAGAAAGAGACTAGTGGGGATGGATTGAAAGGGGGGGTTGAGAGAGACACTGGTGGGGATGAAGGATGGAGAATGATGGGGTAGGGGCTGCATTGCAACTAAGGGCCTGATTCTCCCGTAGACACAGAATGGGAAAGCAGCCCTAGAAAATCAGGCTCTAGAGGAGCAGTGGCGGTTGCAGATCTTGGGGGGGGGGATCTCGCTCTCTGCCCCCCCCCCCCCCTTGTTTTCCCCTATCCCCCCCCCTCCTCACCCCCCTTCACACACACACCTTTTTACTTCCTGCTCTTTACTTCCTAACTTTAGGTCGGGCTCCTGGGTTAGGGTAAGTGCTCATGTGAAGGTGCTGGTGCGGGTGGGAAGCGTTAACATTTGAGAGGATTTGTGTAACTCTGTGAAATGCTAGGGAAGGTAGAAAATATAAGGAAAGAGTTGTGTGTGTGTGTGTGTCAGTGATTCTGCATAGAAGCAGAGACTCCAGTCCAGTAGTACTTCTTATAGTTTATTGTGAGTAAATGTGAAACTGAAAGCCGTGCTGAGCAGGTTTTATTTTATTGTTTTATTTTTAGTTTCAGTACGGTCCAGTTTAGTACACGCGCCTGAGATAGGCTTTATCGGTTTGATAAGGGGACCCCAGGCGACGTTGCATGACAGTTGGAACCAGAGAGCTAATTTTATTTGATTTTAATAGCAAAAGAGAAAATCGTACTCCCAAGAGTCAAGGGGGCTTCCCAGGCCTTCATCGAGGGACATGAAATAGTCACCCGGCTTCTAGGAGGACGGCCAGCCCCTTGCTCGTCTCCTGAATGCGGTGTGGGCTTCCTCTGGCCCGCTCTGATCACAGGAGCTCGAACTGTAAAATCACCCACATAATTCTGGCCAGAATTAAAAGTTTTAAAACTAAGTGAGACACCTTCCTGAAGTGCTAATTTAAAAAGTGCTAATTTAAAATTCTCGCATTACTTACCCATACATTAGGCTACTAACTACTACCCATCACTTAAAGGAAACCAAAGTTCAATTAAACTGAGAACTGGCTAATTTCGTTGTTTAATGTGAATTGGACTTAACCTGTTGTCATACTTCTGTGTAATACCTGCTTAAAAATGATTGTCAAAGTACTGTTAAAAGTTCTTGAATTGCAGCCTTTGTTTCTGTGAAACCTGTGTTAATCCTTTAAGATTTTCCTGCAGAAGCAGGAAGTGTTCCTGAAAAATACAAAAAAGCCACAGTTGTTTTGTTATAAAGGTGTGCTGCTGTTTCCTATAGACTATAGGGCTTAAGAGATGAAATGTTTAGAAACCCAGCGGAAGAAAGGTTTAACCTGTGTTATGCAGGTCCACAATTTCTCTAACTGCAGTCTCTCTTCTCTCCCTCCAGCTAACCCTTTGTCTATAGTTGGGACTAATGGGTGACTCCCACACCCCACCCCCCCCCCCCAGCACGGATGTGTGGGTGCCGCGAATAACCGGGCGCCCGGTGCATCTGTGTGGGCAGTTGCCCCCGCTACGCCTGGCCTTACCTCAGACGCCGGAGGAGGTTTGCTCCCCTAAACCCCCCCCCCCTCGATATTTGACAATGGCGCTGGCATCGTGCTGCCGGCGCCACGGGGATCCTCTTCACGGTGGCGCCGCTGTTGACGTCGCTCCTCCGGGCTGGTCCAGCGTTGGGGGGCGGTGATGTCAGCAAACGCACCCTGACGCCACCCGATAGGCCGGAGGAGGGCCTGCTGCCACCGTCGGGGGAAGGGGTGGTCGTTGGGAGATTTAAAACCTGCCGGCTTCCCTCAGCTCAGCCTCTTCCTCCTCGGCCCCGAAGCAGAGCTGATTCGGAACTGATTCTTGATCGCCTGAGCCGGTTCCAGTTCAGCTGGGCTGATGGCTCTCTGCCCGATCGCATTGGTCAGTAGTGCTGAAACAGCACTCCCACTCTATTAAATTAAAAAAAAACCCCAAAACATTTCTTTTAGTTTTCCTTTTCTTGGGGACTTTAAAACAGCGGGGCATTTTGGCTGTTCCGCAGGCTGAAATTAATAGAGTCGCCTTCCTCTTTTGCAGCCCCTTCCGCTGCCCGTTGGAGACCCCTCGCGGTTCTGCTTGGGTGAAAGTCAGAGTATCGGCACCTGCCCAGCGGTGAGAACAGGCATTATTGGCAGGACTCGGTGCCGAAATTAGACTCCCCTGTTAGGGATTCTAAGAAATGGCTGCAGCCATTTCATCCAAGTTATGTGTCGAGTTTTCCTTGTGTGTGTGTGTAAGTGGAGGAGTCCAGCTAGGCTGGGTGGGGGCCGGGTAGAATCATGGGTGTCCAGCCTGCCCGGTTATTTATTTGCCCACTTTAACATAACAGTTGAGAGGCGAGCTTATTTGTGTAAGCCCAACTGACAGACTAATCATACTCACTGTTACTCACGCTATTAATTGCATGTTCCTCTCATAGCCACTGCGATAAGGGCGATATTAATAAATGATTTGGATTTTTAGCCAGCCTTTCCCAATAATGCTTAAGGCAGCTTACAGCCTGATTAGAGTTCAGGCACAAAAAAAGCCCCTGATCCCCAGAGCTTATCATATGAGTGGATACCTGATGCAAGCAGAGATATAGTGACTGGGCAAGGTCGCAAGGAACATCATTAGAGGAAGAGGGATTTGAATCCTGGTTTCTCTGCTTCTCAAACCCATTGTTTTAAACACTAGGGCCACTCCTAGTGAATCACTAGTGATACTGAGGGTGAATTTCTGCATCAAATCCACAGAACTGGGCTTTTACAAAACTGCCTTCTGTGCATTCAGGGAAGCTTGCTCACATTGTGCTACTGCACGCGCACCTTTACCTGCAGCGAGCAGAGGAGTTTCTAGGGGCTTGCGCTTACTTCTGAATTTCCTTTCCGTCAGGCTTTCCGAGATCCTGGCAGAGAACCTCTGCCTGAGTTCCTGCTTCTCCACCCCTGTAACCCTGAGAGAGAGGGTGACAGCTGCGTCCTCCTTTCAGCTGTGTGACTCTGGAGAAACCCCCAGACCAAGGAGAGTCAGGCTTTTTTTTATAACTTTCCCCTGAAACCAAGCCCTTAGGGGCTGCATTAAACTGTCAGGGAGCTACCAGTAACACCCTCTGACAAACAGATGAACCCGCGTGCACTAGAACCTTCTCACATTGCTTCACTGCATCCTTTACAGCAGGGCTTCCAAAAATTGTTAGCTAATGTGACCCCATTGTAGCACTTGAAAATTCACACGACCCCTGAGGACAACCAAGCCTAATTAGAGAGGGTGTAGTTCGCCTCCAACAAACCCTCCACTCACCATTCCTGCACTCCAACTGATCCCCTCTCTCAACCTCGGCCCCTCCAGCTGATCCCCTCTTACATCCCCCAGTTCCTCTCCCCTTCCCAGCTTAGCTGCTCGCCCACCCACGCCAGCTTTTTACATCCTCCCCACTGAACTTCTCTCACCTCCAAGCCATTTTTGCAGCCCCCAATTGATCATCTGTCATCCCCTTCCTCTCTCTTTTCTCACATACTCTCACCCCTAGCTCCTCTCTTGCATCCCCCCCTCTCACCTTCCACAGCCAATCCCTCTCCCTCTGATCCAACCCTCAAACCCTTCCTGTATCTGATCCCTCCCTTCAAACAGCCCCCCATCCACACATCCCCTTGACTAGGATCAGCAGCAACATTTCCCTTTGGGCCTCAGGCGATAAGTGGGTGACAGCGAGTGGGAAGAGAGGGCAGGCTGATGACAGGGGCAACATTTTTCTCTTAGGTAAGTTCAGTGATAGGAGAGGATAGAGAAGAAGTGACAACCTGCACAGACCTGTGCACACTCTGCCCATTCTTCCCCAATGGCTGGTCCCAATAACTGATGTTGAACTGCAACAGGCGGCAGCATCAGTAATGAAAGTCAGCACAGGATCTGTGAGCCTGTAAGAGCTCACAGGCCCTGCAGTGGCCCCAGTCCCTCCTCACACATGGCTTCCTGTTAACGTGGGAACTCAAGCGAGGGCGGGGCCATTGCAGGACCTGAGAGTGCATTCTAGCTCAAAGATCCCATGCTGGTTTCCACTACTTCTGCTGCTGGCGATGGCTGGAGAGGACTGCCCTTTGAGGCACTTGTGACCCCGGCTGGAGGTTTTGTGACCCCATTTGGGGTCCCGACCCACAGTTTGGGAAGCTCTGCTTTACAGACTTCTTTTAGGAGGAAAATCTCAAATTTAACATTACACATCCTTAGAATATTAAAATGTACACTCTCTGTGGCACATAGGGGACACACAGATTTGGGATCAAGAGAGTCAGGATCCGACTTGGGGGTCACTTCCCAGTTAGAATTCTAAATCTGAGCAGTTAAAGATGTGCTAATGTATTTAAACTGGGTTAGAGATATAACAAGCATTGTTCATGCAGCCATCACTTTATAATCTACAGTAAAACAGGTTCAATCAAGGTTTATAATTTTTTTTTCCCTTATAATGGACTGTTCTGATGTCAATGGCAAAGTTAATTTTTTTCTACCATCAGATTACAGTTTCACCTCTCAACTGGTTTCTTGAGCATATTACTAGATTTGATGACAGAGCGCAAAGAATACAAACAGCAAGTAGTACAATAAACATTTCACTGAATACAAAAACAATAGACATGGCACACTGGCTGTATGTATTTGTTTTGTTCAAGTTTGCACTGCAGGGCCAATGAGTTCTAATTCTGTAGCTACAGTCGAAACTAACACAGATCGTGCAATCTCTCGTGCTGCAATGTCCCCTACCGAAAATTATAACTGAGCATCTTCCCCTCCGCACCTCAAAAACCAAAAGTAATTAAAAAAAAAAAATCCCTCTACCAGTTTGTGCGTTATTGAAAACAATTTTGGCTAAAGAAAAACAAAACATAAACATTGAGAACCAGTGCAAGCTCCGGGCTAGATTCCTAGTAGTCTTGATAGGTAAGGGCCTCAACTTCTCTCATCTGTGTCAGAAATATTGATGAAAATTGATCCTGCTGAGCCTTTGGAGGTAAAGTACTCTGCTAAGAAGCAATTTGATGATTCGCTCTGAGAAGAGAGTGCAGGTGAATTAATCCTTGATAAACAGTACTTTTTTTCAAACCTGTTTGTCAGGAATGCAGATGTTTATTTTGATGAATGAGCCGTGTGTTAAGGCAGTAGTTCTGTCAAAATTCTGGTTCTTGTTTCGTCTGGCCAGCAGTGCGAACAAATAAAAGCATCAATATGTAAGGGACTAGCTTTTGCTTTTCTGTGCAGTTTCTATCTGCTTAATTCCTCTGGTAAAAAGGGAAACGTATTGGATGTTTTCTAGAGTTCCTCCTATTGAGCCACTTGATGCCTCTGTTATGGACCTAAGTAAATCAAGGCATAGTTGCGCCATTTGCCAGCAGAAAACCAACTATGATACATTCCAAGTACAACTCTGCAATAGGTAGGAGATTAAAAAAAAAAAAAAAAGGAAACACAAACACATAGGGTGAAGGGAGAGTACACCACACATACAGTTTGTTTGCCAAACATAAAGGATGTATATCTATCTACTACATAAGGGAGCCCGGACCGTCGTGCCGCAAATGCGCAGTAGAGAGCAACTCTACCGCGCATGCGCGCACGTCGGCCAGAGCGCAGCGTGTCCGAAAAAAAAAAATGGCGCTGGCTCCTTAGGAGCGGCAGCGGCAATGAGCAGGACTGGGAGGAGCAGTAGCGGCAACGACAAGCAGGAGCGGGAGGAGCAGTAGCTCCGGGGACGCGCGCGAGGGAGGGACACACCCCTGTCTGCTGGTTGTGGATGAGCTGTGAGGGGAGGGAGGAGAGAGTGAGGGAGGGGGGAGTGAGGTGGGGGGAGGTGAGAGGGAGGGGGGAGAGAGTGAGGTGGAGGGAGGTGAGAGTGAGGTGGGGGAGGTGAGAGGGTAGAGGGAGGAGAGAGAGGGAGGCTGGGGGGGGAGGTGGAGGGAGGAGCCTCAGAGGGAGGTGAGTGGAGGGAGGAGAGAGAGGGAGGTAGGGGGAGGAGGGAGAGAGGGAGGTGGAGGGAGGAGAGGTGGGGAGGGAGGGAGGAAAGAGAGAAGTGGGGGGGGAGGAGAGAGAGAGGTGGGGGAGGGAGGGAGGAAAGAGAGAGAGGTGGGGGGAGGTGAGAGGGAGGAGAGAGAGGGAGGTGGGGGAAGGTGAGAGGGAGGAGAGAGAGAGGGAAGTGGGAGGGAGGAGAGAGAGAGGGAGGTAGGAGAGAGTGAAGAGAGGGGAGGGGGGAGGGAGACTAGAGGGGGGAGAGAGATGAGGGGGAGGGAGTAGAAAGGAAATGGACCAAAAAAAATGTTTTAATGTAGCCCGTTGTTACGGCTAGTTTATATATATTTATATATATATATATATATATATATATATATATATATATATATATATATATATATATATATATATATTTATATTATATATATTTTCTGGAGCTCTTGCAAACTTGCAAGATTTTTTCTCATTTTTTTTTGCCCACAACTTGAAACTGATTCCCTGTGAGTTATGGATTTTAATTCTTATTTGCCCTCCTACTGTAATATGTGTAAAGAAAAAAGACCCCTTAGATTTCCCCCTAAATATAGGTGTCTCCTTTAAATAGAACATCATTTAGATGTAGCAAGGAGTTGGTATGGTGCCTTTCTCAGAGTTGCCTTTGGGGTGTTACCAGAGTGGATACTGCTGTTAAGGTATTTGGAGACCCTAGAGTTTATTGAAGTCAGTGATAGAGTGGATCAGCGAGAGCTGTGCCTTTCTCTACAGTAAGAAACAGGCAGGCACACAACCTGCTGTTCACTGCCCACAATGCCAAGCCATTTCCCTCTACCCGGAGGTTTATGGAAGGGAAAGCAGCTCTAAAACCTTTCATTCCTAATTCCTCTAGAATCCTATTGTCAAGGACTGAGGAGATGTGAGAGCTCAACAGTATAAGGGAAGTTAGCTGTCACTCACAGGACTCTCTTTTTCTAATTTAATTTTTGGTTTATATTCCGCCTTTTGTCAGCTACTTCAGAGAAGAATTCTCTTGAATACCATAGGTATTTCACTGTCCCCAGAGGCGTTACAAACTACTTGGAGGGGGTGGGGGGTGTCGGTTACTAAGTTGTGATATTTTCCCTCAGAGTAGGAAAATAACATGGGTTTTCTAAGCTGTGGAACCTGGTACCACAACTTAGGAAACTGTGGTATTTTCCCCAGCAGTAAAATTATTTGCGGATAAATACTGCTCGTTAGTTGGCCTACAAATGGTGTTTGATGGTGACCCCTCAGCCTAGGGCCATCATATTTTTAAAGGGCTCAAATGGCCAAATGAAGCCCCCCTCCCCAGTGTAGAAAATCCATGGTGGTCTAGTGAGAACCCCTGTCCTACCCCCCTGCTGCCTCTAGAGGTGGCTCTAATGCCCCAAAATTAAAAAATATAAGCTTTAAATCAAGTGGTGCTGGCACTGACCTGGCTCCTCTCTCCCTTTCCTTTCCAACCCCACCCCTTTCTAAAAATTTGCCAACCGTCATCCTTCAAATCTCCTCCTTCAGGCTCCCAGCTCTCTATTCTGGGCTATCCTTGATTCCTCCCAATCGTACCTTTAGTGATGGGACATAAGTTGAAAAGTGACTAGTTGGCACCAAATTTACTCAGATGGCAAGGGGCTCAGAGCCTAGGGGAATTATAGGGCTCGCTAACCCATCAAGGATAGAAAAGTATGGCTGGGAAGGGTTAAGATGGGCTGTGGGCCTTAAGGGGAGTTTCAAACACTGGTGGGAGTGTTGCAGATTTAAAGTGTCAATTTGATAGTGTTCAAAAGAGAATTACATAAGAACATAAGAAATGCCATACTAGGTCAGAGCAAGGGTCCATCGAGCACGGTATCCTGCCTCCAACAGTAGACAATCAAATTCACAAGTACCGAGCAAGTACCCAAATAATAAATATATCCCATGCCACTAATGCTGGCAAAAAGCACAACTTATAGAATAGGTAGAAGTGAATCTTCAGGAGATCTCAGCCTCACACATTTCTCAGTAGACAGAGTCCAGATCTAGGAGAATGGGAATTGTCAATGAGACATTTCAACTGGTAGTGGACCGCTGGGGCATCCGATTTCTGGATCTTTTAGTGACTTCTTGCACTGCAAAGGTTCCTCGTTTCTTCAGTCGCAGGAGAGATCCGAAGTTCTTGGGCTTTGATGCCTTCATGCAGGAGTGACTGGAGCACTTTCTCCAGTGGCCCATGTTGGGCAGGTGATTCAGAAGATCAATAGTCTCAGAAGGATGGTGTTTCTGGTTGCAACAGATTGTCCCAGGAGACCATGGTATGCAGATCTGTATTCTGTAAAGGCTCCTAATGGACTCTCCTTTTGGTTTATGACACACAGGGATCTGCTGTGGCAGAGGCCTGTTCTTCACAAAGAATTGACTTGATTTTTGTCTAATGCTATGGCCCTTGAGAGGGCTCGCTTGCTGAAGCATGGATATTCTACTGCGGTGATTGCCATCTTGCTGCGAGCAAGAACGTTTTTCCACTTCCTTGGCTTATGTGTGGGCTCGACAGGTGCTTGAGGTTTGATGTGAAGATTGAGGGGTTGCTCCTTGTTCATTTAAGATCCTGCTCATTTTGGAATTTTGTAGGATGGATTGAATAAAGGGTTGACCTTTAGGTAGCGGCTCTTGCTTGTTTCAAGGGTCAGGTGAATGGTGGAACCTTGTTGGCTCATCCAGTTGTAGCTTGTTTTCTTGAAAGGAGTGAAACATCTTCATCCTTCCTTGTGGTTACTGGTGCTGTTGTGGAGTCTTAATCTGGTTTTGGATTTCTTAGCGCACCCTATTTTTTGACCGATGCGTAACCTTCCTTGTGGTTACTGACCTTGAAAATGGTGTTTCTTGTTGCAATTTATTCTACGCATAGAGTATCTGAGCTGCAGACCTTGTCTTGCTGGGAGCCGTCATTTCAAGTGACTCCATGGGTGATACAAACCGCCAAAAGCGTTTTCTGATTTTTACTTGAATCAGTCCATTTCCCTTCCATCTCTGGATAGAGCAAGAGATGCAGAGGAATATCACCTTTTGCGACCCTTGGACGTCAAGAGACATATCATGAGGTATCTGGAGGTTTATAAACCTCTCAGGAAGATTGACTGCCTGTTTGTACTCCACAGTGAAAGTAAACATGGCAAGTCGGCTTTGCAGGCTACAATAGCTCACTGGATTAAGGAGGTAGTCATGGCCATATATGTGGATGCTGAGCACCTGTTGCCTAGTCAAGGAAGGGCTCATTCCACCAGAGCTCTGGCAGTGTCATGGGCGGAGGTTAGATTGCTGTCTCCCATCAACATTTGCTGAGCTGCGACGTGGTCCTCCTTATACACCTTTTCCAGGTATTATCATCTGGATGTACAGGCCCGGAGCTCACAGCCTTTGCACGTGTAGTTTTGACTGGATCGCATGCAATCTCTCGCCCTGTTCAGGGGTAGCTTTGGTGCATCCACCTGTCTAAATGCTAAGAAATCAGAAATTACTACTTGCCTGATAATTTCCTGTTCTTTAGTATAGACAGGTGGATCCACCTTCCCGCCCTTGGCTGCTGGCAGTTTGTGCTATTGTCCTCCTGCATGGCTGCATGTTTCCAGGGGTTACTGGTAAGTGTTAATCCAGTCCCTAGACTAATGTTAATACATTCTTTGTCTGAGCTCAATGTTTCCTGTTGGCTGAGTGCTAGAATGGTTATTTGTTAATAATTAAGTTTTGTTAGACTGTCCTCAGTTGGCTTTTGCAGATAATACTGTTGGGCTTATGTCACTGCAGGGGTATATATACTGTGATGTCAGCTTTGCTCCGTATACATCTGCTGGTAGAGGTGCATAACCCACTTGTTCTGGATCTACCTGTCTATACCAAAGAAAAGTAAATTATCAGGAAAGTGATAATTTCTCAATCCATGTGAAGGCACCTGGTCAAGATGGATTACCTGTGGAATTTTATCAGGCTTTCTCAACACTTCTGGTTCCAAAACTTAACATCTTATACTAGGGGCTGTTGGATTTGGGAAGCCCTAAATTATTGGCCTCCCCAAATGAACCAGAGAAACAAGAGAGAGAACCTGGTTTGGTTATTAATTATAGGCCTATATCCTTGACAGCAAGATTTATGTGAAGATACTAGCATTAAGGTTAAATAAAATAATAGGATCTGTTATTCAAATATCTGATATCTTTAGATTATTTTGTAATATTTTATCAGCTGTATATTCCAAAGATACCATTAGTAGCAATATTAATATTAATATGTAAACCGGCATGATGTGATTGTATCATGAATGCCGGTATATAAAAATTTTAAATAAATAAATAAAATAATATTGGTAGATTTTATTTTTTTGATAAATGTCTTTATTGTAGTTTTAACAATAAAACAGCATTGAAGAGCATACATAACCATCAGTAACAAATATAATGCTGTGCCCCCTTCTCTAGCCCCCTCCCCCCAAGTCTCTAGCCTCCATTGCCTTCCCATCCAAGAGAATTATTGATATCATAATTAGTACAGCTGATTGTGAACCATTATAAGCGACACCTAAGATATAAAGCTACCCTAATTACAGATGTAGCGGGGGATCAATTAAACCTCTGCTGCATATCTTCTCTGCATTGCAACAGGGAGGTGTTTAAAAAATGTCCCAAACTTTAAATAAGACTGCCATCTGCTCTTCCTCGAGAGGATCCATGTACGATGGTTGAGATTCAACAAGTCCAGCATTTCATTGAGCCAGAAATCCAGTGTCGGGGGAATGTTTTTGGATCCATTTAAGCAAGATACATTTTCTGGTGATACTGAAGCCCTTAATTAGAAGAAAATAGTTCTGGCTCGCACAACTTATTTCATCAACTAGAATACCAAACAAAGCTAAAGAAGCCTTCTTCGGAAGTGGGCACCCCAATATCTCTGCTAGATAGTTCAGTACCGAATCCTAGAAAGTCTGTATTTGGGAACATTCCCAAAGCCCATGACTCGGTGAAGCCTGGGTCTCTGAGCATTTAGAGCAATGTGAAGACAAAATGAGTTTCATTTTAAAAGCTCTGAGAGGAGATAGACTATTTCTATGTAAGACCTGTAGAAATTGCTCCCATAATCCGACCGATGGAATGGCTTTATAAAAATCACCTAAGCAATCCATCAAGTCATCTGCATCTAGATCTAATTCCAGATCTCGATTCCAGAGCTCAGCCAAAACTCCCAACATTTTATAGGACTTTGAGGAGTGTAGCAATTTATACAAATTGGCCAATGATTGTTTCCGTTCTTGACACAGGGACAAAAGTCTCTGAAAGGAGCCTGATGTTTTTGAAGAGTTTCCCGATCCAAGCTGCTTGGTAACAAAACTAGCAATTTGGTGGTAATAAAAATATTATTGAGTTGAAAACCAAATAAGTCTTGACATTTGGTAAATGGGTATATTTTCTGGATCTTTGAATCGATGAAATCGTAAAAAGCAATGTGATCCTGTTGTGCCAGGCGCGAATAAAAGTCCTCCTCTTATGTGTGACACACCAGTCAAACTGTGCATATTTCACCAAAATGTTTTTACTCAAATGTGAAGGAAGACTTTTTGTGCCTGCATGGAGCAAAAAGTGCAAATTAAAGGGCCTCGCCATCCAATGGTCCAATTGCACATTGGAGCAACAACTACTATCGAATAGCCAATCACCAACTGAGTGAAGGGCACAGGCCAAATTATAAAGCTGCATATTGGGGAAGCCCCAGCCCCCATCGGCCACAGGGATCATTAATTTCCTGAGAGATATCTTCGCCTTCCGTTCTCTCCACAAAAATAGAGTACACAGTCTATGTAGGTTATGAATATCAGAAGGGGTTATAATAAAGAGGTAACATTTATAAAAGATAAAGTAGCTTCGGGAGGAGAGACATTTTAAATAGAGCTATTGTGACCCATTAAAGAGATAGGTAGTTACATCCATCCTATGGTTAGTTTTCAAATGGTATCTATAATAGGTAGGATGCTTACTGAATACCATTGAGCAGGGTCCCTATGAATGTATAGGCCCAGATATTTAAGTGAGTTTATCACACAGCGTACAGAAATGTCTGTCCAAGTTACTTGCATTTGGCCCATGATATCTAGAGCTTCTGACTTTTCCAGGTTTAATTTGAGGCCTGAAAAAGATCCAAAGATGGCAAATGTTTCCAAAATACGTGGGAGGAGATTGCATTCCTGGGGGATAAAAAGTAAAATGTCACCTGCAAATAAGAAGATACTCTGTAGTGTAACTTTTTCAAGCATAGTATGAGTTTCCAAAATATTCTGGAGATCATGCACTAAGGGCCGGATTTTAAAAGGTATGCGCGGGAGTACATTTGTGCACGCAACCCGTCGCACACAAATGTACGCCCAATTTTATAACATGCGCGCGCAGCATGGCTGGATTTTACATGCGCGGCCAATTTAAAATTTACCCGTTAACTCTTAAATTCAATTTCCATTGTGCTTCACACAGCTCCCTGAGACACTGCTGGAGTATCTCTGCCAGACTCTCTCCTCTTTTCCCCTTGAAACCCCTGGAGAGGGCTCCAGTTGCTACCTTCTCTTCACATGGTGCCCCTGGGGGAGCCCCCACCCTTCCCTGAGTAGGGTTATATTTCCTTTTCAAAACCCAACCCATTGGCCAACAGATAATCCTTTACTAGCGGGAACTTTCCTTTCTCTTTTGCACTCTCTAGGACTTCTTTTAGGGGGAAAACAAATTAACCACAATATTCTCTCTGCACATTACACTCTGCAATTGTTTCTGTGGTACACAGGGGCCACAAAAGGTAATGATTAAGAAGGGCATAAAGCATGTTCAGCTGGATACAGCAGCCCTGCATAAGGGCAAGTCACATGCTCAGAAACTGCAGGTGGAATAAATGCATCTAGCCAGCAGGAAGGTGGCGATTTCTCAGTCCTGCATAGACCCCCCCCTGGAGGAGTCAGTAAACCTGTGCTTCAGAACCAATAGGATAGCTGTAGGCCAGAGGCCACTGGAAATCTGAGTGGGTTGCAGGACTCAAGTTATGGAAACATTCCTTTCAGAGGGAATAATGGACTCCTGAAAGCTGTGGAGCCAGAAGAACAAGAAGATTATTTTAGGAGTTGGACCCCTATCAAAGAAGAAAGTTACAAGTAACAAAAAGGAAAGGAACAGGAACTGAGCTCTAAGGAAAGGAACTGAGCAATTGGGAAATTCAGCTTCTTTTCCTGTTATAAAAAAATCAGAAAGATAATTGCAGAAAAATAATTTGCATTCTTTTAATGAATGATTTAATATTTTCATGACTGATGAAAAAGCAGCTTTCTTTTTCAAAGTTAAGAAATATAAAAAAGTTATCTTTGGTTAAAACAAGTAACTGTATTTCCCTATCTCTAGGTTTTCCTGAGGAGCCGATAAGTGGCAGGGATGCACAGTGGAAATATTTTGGTGACTTTTTTTGTTTTATTTTGTTTTTGAATTCCATTATTTTAGTTTCATTTTCCTTTATTTTTGTTTTGGAAAATAATGCATGCTATTTGCAAATATGTGCACTATTTAGAAATAGAGCACACTATTTGCAAATAGTACATGCTATTTTCTGATATCTATTAACAGTAAGAAAAAGAAAAAAACCTGCATCACAGACCTGGGGGTTTCCGGAGACAATGTGGTTGATATTGTCTGTCATTTTAAACGATTGCACATCCCTATTTAGTGGCTGCCAGAAAGAAAATGAAAAGAATCCAGATCCTGTATTGAACTCTGAGCACTTGTTACATAAGGACATGTACAGAGAATTGCAGTCAAGTCACTCTGCTTTCAGAAGCTCTGCCACCCTCTCTTCATCCCTCATCATGTGCTGCCTGTTGCTACGGAGACATCAGGGGAGAGTCTGGAGTGACACATTAACAACTCACTGTGCTCCTGCAGTCTCAAGCTTTGCACTGCCATCAAAGGAGGAGGAGGAGGGAGGAGCCCCCAACTACCACCACAACTACCTTCAGCACCAAGCACATTCAGGCAGATGCAATATCGGCACGCGTTAAACGGGCGTTCATGAGCGAGCGCCCGCTCTCTTAACAGGCGCCGATCTACTTCTCTCGGGCGCCCGATTTAATATTTAAATCGGCTGCTGCGGTCAAAAGGAGGCGCTAAGGAAAATTTTGCATCCCTAGAGCCTCAATTTTATGAGCGTCCATTTTCCTAACCTGTGCACAGCCAAGGGTTAGGAAAATGGACGCTCGTTAAATGAACATCCACTTGTTTTTAAGGGTTCTCCTTTTTTGGTTCCTTCAACTTAATATTGTGTGGGGGTGGGGATCTGTTTATTTTTCAGTTTGGAAAATGAACCGAACCAAAAAATCCATTAAACAAGCTACAAAATGAACCCCCAGCTGAAATGAATTGCAAAAAATTGTTTGACTTGCACTTTCATACTGCTGCTAATGATTGTCCTGTTTTATGAGAGTGTGTGTGTGAGAGTTTGTATGAGGGGGGCAAGGGGGGGAAGGGATTTCTGTGTGTGTCATTGAATCCCACTGAGCTGGGATGAATAAATGTTTCAAAGAGTATAATAGATGGGTGGGCAGGCAGTCTTTACTTCTTGCCCTTACATTGTGCGGACATAATGGCCCTTGTAGTGCAGTTTCCTCACCCTTTTCTACAGAGGCCAACATAACTAGAACAATTTTGCATGCCAAAATAAAATTAATTGGATTAATGCATAAGGAGCTGATGTAGTTAAAGCATCTCATAGCAAGGCGGGACTCAAAATGTTTCATTTTTGTCAAATTTGGCCTCCCATGTGGCCTCTGCTGCAGCTTTGAATACCAATTTTTATTTGGTAGTGTGGCTGAGTAGCTATTCATCTCAACCTCCTTTCTAGCTTCAAACTGGGTAAATAAACCTTTACATTTTACCCTCATGGCCTAGAAAACTGGGAAGGGACTCCTGTCTTCTGTCTGATTTACATCTAATGTTCTTTCTGAGTAGACCATTATGCATTGGCATGGACCTTTCAAATGGAGGATCACTTATCATGACTTGTTTTAAAATAATAGCTTTCAAATTTAAAATCATGATTTATTTAAATGTTATATTAATCTAAAGCTGCAGAGGGAAGAATTATTGTAATAATATTGAGTCCCTGGAGTTAAGGTATTTCCTCTTATTAATCCCTTGGTGAGTTAATGTTCTAAGAAACAATTCATCCCACCAGGGCTTTTATTGCTCGGAAATGCCCTGTCAGTGTTTTAAGTAATATTAAGCAAAATACCTAAAAAAAAAGTGGGAAAAATTCCTTTATGGCTGGAAAATTTGTTTGGTGAAGTAAATGTGAAGGTTCAGCCACATTTATTTATTTTATTTTATTTAATTTAAGTATTTTATATACCTTCATTCCAAAGGAAGATCACAACAGTTTACAAAATTGACATTCATATTATATGTTCACAAGACATTTAAAATATATAAACTCGAGGGGTTCTATAGTAAATTGTGCTACATAATGTCTGTTTCTATAGTCTTCATACATTATTCAGACAGTTTTTTAAGGTACTTTATATCACTCATTCCTTGTTCATTCTTCTAGCATTGTGTTTTTAATATTGTAGTTCTTTGCGTATTGATATATTATGTTTAATTGTATGCATTTATGAAGAGTCAGGTTTTCAGCTCACATTTGAACCTCTTTTTTTCTGTTATCAAATGTAATGTCTGTGGTAGAGAATTCCACAGCTTGGGGCCTGCTATGGAAAACATTCTATCTCTTATTTGCATTAGGTGGGTATTTTCCATTGTATCACAGATAATAGTCCTTTATTTTGCGATCTTAGTGTTCGCTGTGGTATGTAAGGTTGGAGATTCATACCTATTAACTAAGGGATTCCATCGTTTATGATGTTAAAAATGAGTGTTAGTACTTTTTAATGGATTCTGGCTTATACTGGTAGCCAATACAGAGCTATCAGTGAGGGGGTGATGTGGTTGAATTTCCTTGATCCTAATAGAAGCCTTGTTGAGGTATTTTGTAGTAACTGTAGTGGTTTTAGAAGTCTTAATGGGAGACCAAGTAATAAAGAATCACAGTTATCAATATTTGAGAAAATTAGGGCTGGATTTGAAAAGCCCTACGAGCGTAAATCCAGAGGATTTACGTGCGCCGGGCCTATTTTAAAAAGGCCCGGCTATGTGCATAAAGCCCTAGGATGCGTGTAAGTCCCGGGGCTTTACTAAAGAGGTGGTCCGGGGGTGGGGCGGTCCATGGGCAGAGCAGGGGCGGGGCCAGAGGTTGCTGGCGTGCACAACTTGTGGCCTGCCTGGAGGCAGGCGCAAAAGGTAAGATAAAAATTTTGGAGGGGGTGAGAGTAGGGCTGGGGGGGGAAAGATTAGGGGAAGGGGTGGAAAGGTTAGCTTAGGGGGGAGGGAACGGGGGAAGGCAGCACGGCTTGGCATGCGCAAGGTGCACAATTGTGTACCCCTTTGCGTGCGCCGACCCCTGATTTTATAACTTGCTCGTGCCTGCGCGCGCAAGTTATAAAATTGGGCATACATGTGTGCGCACCGGGTAGCGTGCGCACATGTATGCCGCGCGCGCTCCTTTTAAAATCTACCCCTTAGTGCTTCTAGAACTGTGCAGAAGTCTTGGAATGTTAGTAACGGTTTCAACCGATGTAATATTCTCAGCTTGGAGTATCCTGTTTTAATTAATTTGTTTATGTGCTTTTTCATTGCGATGTTCTCATCAGTCTGTATTCCTAGCTCTCGAACATGTTCAGAAGATGTAATCTGAAAATTACCCAGGTCTAGGGGTGGTGATTTAACTGTGGAGGGGTTTCTCTTTAGCCACACAATTTCAGTTTTATTTGCGTTTAGTGTTAGTTTAAGCTGTGTCTTCAGGTATATTGAGAGTGTTGACGCTGTATTTTCAATTGTTTTGGAAAAAAGGAATGTAGAAATGTATGTCATCTGCATATAAAAAGAAGTTGATTCCTAGTTTTGCTAGTAGTATACTCAAAGGAAGCATATAAATGATGAAAAGTACAGGGTGGCCATGGAAAAGTAGCCCGCCTCCAGTGCCACACAGACAGGCTACTTTTCCATGGGCCACCCTGTATTTCTGATAGTGCTGAACCCTGAGGGACACCTGTGTTGATAGGGAATGTGTCTTGAGGTGTGGTTGCCCAATTTTACTTGGAATGTCCTGTCTGCTAGGAAAGAAGAGAACACTTCCTTCTCTCATCTGATGATATAGCAGGCCAGTGTGGAAGGCTGCTTTTAAGTCTGTTAGAACCAGGATATACGATTTGTCATTATCAAACGGGGTCTATTATTTATTTATTTATTTTTCGCTTTTATATACCGACATTCATTTTCACATCACATCGGTTTACAGCAGTGGTTCTCAACCCTGTCCTGGGGACCCCCTCAGCCAGTCGGGTTTTCAGGATATCCACAATGAATATGCATGAGAGAAAATTTGCATACACTCATGCAAATTTTCTCTCATGCATATTCGTTGTGGATATCCTGAAAACCCGACTGGCTGGGGGGGTCCCCAGGACAGGGTTGAGAACCAATGGTTTACAGTGTAACAAGGGAAACTGAAAGGAAAAGATAGAGATATAAGTAGAGTTTCAGTTGGCTGATCTTTTCTGAATCCAAATTATTTTGGGTGTAGAATATCATTGTCTTCTAGATGGTTTTCCAATTGATATAACACTGCTTTTTATAGGACTTTTGACATAAAAAGTGGGATGCCATATGTTGCATTTGGGATTCGTATTCGTCGGGGGGCAGATACGTTGTATTCGGCAAGGGGGGCCCCCGATACATACATGTGTTAATTTTTATTAGTTTCCTGGCTAAAATTGAATTAAGTACAACCTCCCACCCTCCTGACCCCCCCCCAGACTTACCAAAACTCCCTGGTGGTCCAGCGGGAGGTCCGAGAGCCATCTTCTGCACTCACACCCTTGGCTGCCGGTGTTCAAAATGGCGCCGATAGCCTTTGACCTTCTGTGTCACAGGGGCTACTGGTGCCATTGGTCAGCCCCTGTCACATGGTAGGAGCAATGGATGGCTGGCACCATCTTTGTCAGGACATTGGTCAGGCTTTCCAGCTGATGGGCTCATAGCATCAGTCACACAGCAACAGGGAGGAGGATGAACTTAGGGATACCCGCACCTCATCTCCAGTTGGGGACCTGTCCTCAGTGGGCTTTTTCATTTCACCCAAGTTTTACAGGATCGTATGCCATTCCTACATACCCATGGGGATGCTGGCCTATGTGATCTCAGCAGCCGCTAATCTGACCTGAGATTACAACCGCACACACCGACAATCACATTGGCGATGCCTCTGCACAACACACCGCTGTGACACCACCCATTTTGTGTGGCACCATCGGGGAGGTAGCCAGCTCTTCCTCCTCACTTGGGGGAACATATGCAGAGCAGATACTGGTCGCACCTTCGGAAACTCAAATAGGGGGACAATCAAACTCTCCTTATGGGGGTCAATACCAGTGCTCAAGGGACAAGCACAGTCATGGCAAACTCCGTTACAGCAGCGGGTGAGTCATTGGCAGGAAAGGGTGGTAATACCCACCCCATGGAAGGGTGGTGTCCGTGCCAGTGATTAAAAAGAAAGGCAAGACCAAGCACAAGTGCAGGGTAGCACCATGGACACATCTGACTCAGACAATTCAGCAGAGGATAGCCCACCACGGTCTGCAGCAGAGACCAAGCAAACATCCAGGGAGCCACCAGCACTCACTAAGCTATCGCATAAGAAGATAGGCAAATGGACTTATATAGTCATTTTCTGCTTATTGAAAGGAAGAAGAAGAACTATACACAAAAAGGATAAGGAGGCAGATATCTCATCCAACCCTGACAAGAAAGTCTCAAGAAATATAATCAATTGGATGTGGGCATTCTTAAGGATGATGATCATGATAGGACAAGATGACCTTCTCAGTATGGCCACCATGCTGACCTACGCAGACACAATCCTTGAAGTGTTCAAGGAGTATGACGGCTGGGCATGGTTAAACTAGATGAACAATTCTGCAACAAAATAGAGGAAAACCATGTCCTGGGGGACTCAATACGTTAGCTTGTGGCTGAAGCAAATGAGGAATAAAGCAATGATGCAGGCGTACGCACTCGGTCCTTTCATAAAAGCTTTGCAGTTACTGCACAGCCCTCCGCACCTCCTCAATCTCCAAGCAATGTGTGCTGGCAGTTTAATAATTCGGTCTGCAACTTTCAAGAGGCAGATTTAAGCATGTATGTTCATGCTTCCCTCCCCATCCAGCATGTTCATGCTTCGCTCCTCATCCAGCAAGCAAGTGCCCGAAGAAGACAGCAGGGGGGAATTTTCACTAGGTCCATATGGGTACCAAGTCTTCAGCAAGGTCTCATACCCCTTAATTCTGGCAGCAATCTCTCCTTGGTTGGACTGCTGCCCTAAGCACAGTGAGGAACTTCACATTGAGCAAGATTTTTTAGAAGGTTTACACATCCCATTTCAGGGGCAATTGCGGGGTGCTACTCTGAGCATTGCCCCATCCTCTTTATGACATGCTAACATAGTGCTGGAAAAATTGGATGGCGAGTTAGCTATGGGGAGGATAGCGAGTCCTTTTCATCCTTCTCCCTTTTCAAAAATGATTCTGTTGCTACTCACTGTAGTTCCAAGAAGGAGCCTGGAAAATTCAGAACATGTCATACCCCAAGGGAGAATTTGTAAATGACTATCTACCCACAGAGGAATGTGGGGTACATTATGCATCTTTTGATAGTACCATAGCATTGTTGAGAAGGTGTGGACGGCGCCTTGATGGCCAAAGCAGGCCTTTTGTTTTACAACTGTTTGCACTAAATTATCAAGGTAAATCACTAACAAATGCAGCTGCTCCAATTTGACCTTCTCTATGATGTTTCCTAGTCAGTTTGTTCTTTCTTTTCTGCAATGAAATAAAGGCAGGAGAGACCGGAAAAGGACCTCAGAATGGACTCTTGAGTATCTCCGCCATATATTTGAAATGATCAGTAATCAAGCACCAGAAAAGTGTGGATGCAGTTGAGGCAGATCTTTAATTCTATACATTTATTTGCATAGAAAACAAAATTGAGGACCACTGAGAAGCCATGCATCCCTGTGGCTCTTTTTTAAAGAGATTCATTTATTATGATGGTTTCTTTCAGTCTTTTACTTCTGGTTACCAGTTACAGATCCCAAGAGCACTTGCTATCAGTGAGAGGATTTGCAGACTCCGGATACCAGGGAATAAATTGAAAAGCATGGTATAGTAGATGTACACTTGATTGTCAGACCTTCAGTTTTCCTCTGGAGCATAGTCCTTTTATTCACTCCAAATACATGGCTCTGCATTTCTTGTCATTGAATCCCAGCTGCCAAACTTTCAACCACTCAAGTTTTCTTAGATCGCTTTTCATTTTCTCTAATCTTTCAGGCATGTCCACTCTTTTGCAGATCTTAGTGTCATCTGCAAAAAGACAAATTTTCCTTCCAAGAACCAATCAAATTTTTGGCACTTCAAAGCGATTACATTCAGGTACTGTAGGTATTTCCTTATCCCCATTGGGCTTATAGTCTATGTTTTGTACCTGAGACAACGGAAGATAAAGTGACTTGCCCAAGGTCACAAGGCACGGCAGTGAGAACCTACGGTACTCTTTCCTCCTCAGAGTAGGTTCCATTTATGACTGCTAACTATCATCTGACAGTCATCCAGTTTCTGATCCATTCTACCACCATGGGACCCATTCCTAGGCTTTTCAATTTGATCAATTATTTGTAAATAATGTTGCAGGTTATCTTGTTGTTGGTTGAACTTTTTCCACCCCCTCCCCCCCCCTTACCCTCTTTCTTACCTTGATTGCTTTAATTTTTATTTCTCAAATCATTGTTTATTGTAAAGCCTGTTGCTAATGTATGTTTTTCTTGTAAACCGATGGGATGTTCCCAATGACCGTCGGTATATAAAATGATTAAATAAATAAAAATTAAATAAATCGGGAACCTCCTATATGGCACTGTATTATTAGGAAGGGAATGGTTAATAAAACAGAAAATGTCATACTGCCTTTGTATCACTCCATGGTGAGACCGCACCTTGAATACTGTGTACAATTCTGGTCACCGCATCTCAAAAAAGATATAATTGTGATGGAGAAGGTACAGAGAAGGGCGACCAAAATGATAAAGGGGATGGAACAACTCTCCTATGAGGAAATGCTGAAGAGGTTAGGGCTGTTCAGCTTAGAGAAGAGATGGCTGAGGGGAGATATGATAGAGGTGTTTAAGATCATGAGAGGTCTTGAACGAGTAGATGTGAATCGGTTATTTTCATTCATCGCACAATTAAGCTCTGGAATTTGTTGCCAGAGGATGTGGTTAGTGCAGTTAGTGTAGCTGGGTTCAAAAAAGGTTGGATAAGTTCTTGGAGGAGAAGTCCATTAACTGCTATTAATCAAGCTGATTTAGGGAATGGCCTCTGCTATTACTGGCATCAGTAGCATGGGATCTACTTAGTGTTTGGGTACTTGCCAGGTACTTGTAACCTGGATTGGCCACTGTTGGAAACAGAATGCTGGGCTTGATGGACCCGTTGTCTGACCCAGCATGGCAATTTCTTATGTTCTTAAATCCTGATAAATCTCATCAAGTGCTCTTACTTGATCTAATTTTCTAGTCAGCCAATCAAAAAAGTCAAACAGATTTATCTGACATGATCTTTCTCTGGTAAAACTATATTGCCTCAGATCAAGCAACTTACTGCATTGCAGGTAGTTCATTATCCTTTCCTTCAAAAGTGTCTGCATTAGTTTTCCCACCACTAAGGTAAGGCTAACTGACCTGTAGTGTCTAGGCTCTTCCCTGCTACTATTGTCATAAAGTAGCACCACAATCGCTCTTCTCCAATCCTGAGACACCACTTCTGTTTGCCACTTTAAGTTTCGCTAGTTCCACCCAAACACTCTCTTACATAAACGGTGAGTGGTATCTACCCCACTCCCATCCATGCTCTTACCAAACAGCAATCCTTCCCCAAGATTTTCTTTAGTGAACACTGAAATGAAGTATTTGTTTAACGTTTCTGCTTTTTTTTCTCATCTTTCTCCACTCTTTGACATCTGCTTTCAATCTTACAATACCATGTTTCGCTGATACATCTGAAAAATGTTTTGTCACTTCCCTTTAACTCCTTGGCAATTCTTTTTTCCACTTGAGCTTTTACCATCCTGATCTTTTCTCCTTTCTTTCAGCTTTATCAAATATTCTTCCCTGTGTGCCTCCTTTTGTCTTCCTTTGTACTACTTGAACACTGATCTCTTAACCTTTATTTTTCAGCCACCTCTTTAGAGCAGTAATTTCTCAACTCAGACCTCAGTGCACCTAACCAATCAGATTTGCAGGATATCCACAATGAATATGCATAAGGTAGATTTGCATGTACGAAAACCTGACTGGCTAGGTGTGCCCTGAAGACTGGGTTGAAAAGTGCTGCTTTTGATATGACTGATGCATTTCTATCCTTTGAATCAATGAAAGGTACCCAAGCTAGCTAGAGAATGCTTTGTACAATTCAACTCCTCTTGTTGTACCTTTCAGAGATTCAAATGATAGAAATTCATCAGTCATATCGAACTTGCAGTTGATTCCTTTGACTGTGTATGTAAAACCCCCTCCCCCCACCCGCCCCGACACGTTAAGGCCCTAACACATTTTGATGAATGACCCAGATAAAGAGCTACTTCTCGCCCTTTTTTGCCCTCTCTCTCTTTCCTGAACAGGTTGTAGTCTGGGGATGGCCGTGCCGTATACCATTCATGAGACTCACCTAACCATGTCTCTGTAAAAGCAACAAACAAAACAATATCCAAGTCCGCCTCCACCGTTAGGCCCTGCAGATCTGGAACCTTATTGTTCAGACTGCAGGCATTTGTGCAAATGGCTTTCCAGCTCCCCCCTCCCCCCACCAGGCTTTTCTGTACTTTTGCCTAAAAGTAGACTTTTGTGCTTTTCTCTAACCAGCTCCTGTATTTGTATGGATTGGGGGTGACATTTCACTTCCATTGTCCTTCTTCTGCCATCCTTATCCTTTACTTTAAACGCCTGATGACATTATGTTCTGAGTTTCTCACATAGGATTATTTTTCTTGCTACAGACAGATGCAGACCATCTTTGCTATATAAATGATCCCCAAATGGATTATAACATCAGTTTTATAGCCCTTAACTGTCTACTTTAATTACATTAACAATCTGGTTTGCATTTCTACAAGCTGAGGATCCTGGAAGGCATTTAAGAATTGCGAGCCTCTCAAAATTTATCCCCAAGTGCCTTTGATCAGAGTCTCCCAACAGAAGGATTTTTCTGTTTTGATGTTTTTTTACAGTATTTTGGGAGTTTTGTGTACATCTTGTGTCATGTTTTATTTCTGATACCCCTTCACTTTCCTTTTCTGGAGCATTGCCATTTTTCAATGCAGAAAAGGAGTTTTGTATGGGGATCATTTGGGGAATGGGGGGTATCCGAGTGACAGATCTTAATCTACCAGAGCCCACATTAACTCATTTATTTCTGGGTTTCAAATTGTCTGTGGGAGTAGAGGCAGACTTCCTAGATGCTGTATAGTGAGAGAGATGTTTCTAATGATAGCTAATTCCTATTTGAATCCTTTAACTGTAGCTAGTTCTGCTTTGAGTTGACTCCTTGCTCTTAGTAGAAAGCTGCAGACATATGGGTTAAGCTCTAGGCCTCCAAATGATCTGCCTTACATACAGAAGAAAGGAACATACACTCAATTTTGATATGCAAATATTACAAAGATAAGATATAAAGGTCAGGAAATTAATTGTAGTTGATATTTTGGCACTATATTAACTTCAAAGATTTGTAACTAGCTTTCAAGAGCCATGCCCTCTTGATCAGGTCTATTTAGAATCAGATAAGGATGATGATGTCTGAATATAAAGTAGAATGGATTGCAACATCGATGTTTTTTTTCAAACCCGCAAAGCTGAAAAGGATGTTAGTGGTAGGTTATGTATTTGGCGAGGAGTGAATAAGGTAAGTAAGACAAACAGCAGAGTTTGCAGTTAATCAGTGAGAAAACCATTGTGTTTGTTGCTTTCCTATCTTCTGTTTCAAGATGTTTGATTGCTTTAATATCAGCAGTCTTATGCTCTTATATAGTTCTGAGGTTTCTTTTTATTTTCCTGATTACAAATGAAACCCCTTTTCACAGTGGCCCACACTTCAGATGCTGCAGAGCACATCTCCACCTGGTACAGTGTATGGAAACCAGATTCTGCTAATGGGGAACAAGATAACCTGTAAGACCCAAGTTGATGATAAGTTAAAAAAAACAGTCTCCACTTTAAATATTGCATTAAAATTGGATCCAGAAAAGTAGTCCAGTATCACAAGATGCAGAAGACTATTCAGTAATAAAATAAATAAGTTGAGTAGAAGGGTAAAGGCTTTGATCATCTACTTGCTTTCTACAAGGCTCTATTTCCTTTAAAAGCTCCATTAGGGAACAGGGAAGTCTTCTTCTTTCCCTCAAATATGGTTGCACATTACATGGATAGTGATCCAATCTCTTGGATGAACTTCTCTATTCCTTGACTTTAGGATAAGAAACCCTCCCAAGTCAGGATGCAGATGGCTTCCCTGCAGACCGCACTCCAACCTTTATATGGAAGAGAGAGAAAAACTACCCTTTCTATTCCCAAGAGTCTGGAGAAGTACAACTCCTTGGCTGCTTCTCCAGCTCTCTTGAAGACATCACTTCTACTTGAACCTCAACTCCTACACAAAACTCTCTAATGATTCACTGAGTCTTCTGTATAGACCTATCCTTCAGGGGATGGTCTGTCAACATTAATCAAAATACATGTTCCTTGAAACTACCCTTTCTGGAAAGTTCCTCTGTGCCCTCTATGGAAAAGCCTAACCAGCCCTACATATGGTCTTTGGTGTAGTAGTCTGTCTTGAAACAATGATCCCCCAGAGAAGTGTCATCTTACAGCTCTCTGTGATGTTTTATCTTGTGTCTGAGTTTCATTTTTATCTTAGGTTCTGATCAATTTCACCAATTATCATCCCTCTTGACATTTTCTGCATTGGATAATGTATGGTACTAGACAAACTTGAATATGACCCCCTTCATGTGAATGACTTTTCAATGTGGATAACTATAGGGTCTTGTGATAAGTGCTGACAACATTTGCAGCCTAGTATGTTACTGGATTTTATGCCATTTTCTTCTTTTAAGCTCCTGTTTGAAGTTTACTTTTTATACGTATTTGCTTCATGTTAGGTGGTTGTCAGAACTGGAGGGACTATTTCTTTCAGTGATTCATTCTCTAGTAGCAGTAGCTGTAAATTTTTTTTATAATTTTTGTTAGGTTTTTTTTTTTTTGTTTAGCTCTGAGTTGTTGATAAAATGAAGATATGCAAAAGAAATTGAAGAATATATTACCAAAAAGCCTAATGAGTTCCATATTTCAGTTCACTGTACTTAATTTGGTTTATGCAAGTAAAAATGTGAAGAATTCTTCTTAGCAACAAAATATTAATGTGCGGCAAATAACTTAAACTGAACAATACCACTTTAATCAACACGTTAAGTTTTTAATATGTGCACGCAACAATAGTGCACAAAATTTAAATCATACAATTAGAATTGTATGATTTAAATTTTGTGCACTAGAATTGTATGATTTAAATTTTGTGCACTACTGTTGCGTGCACATATTAAAAACTTAACGTGTTGATTAAGGTGGCATTGTTCAGTTTAAGTTATTTGCTGCACATTAATATTTTGTTGCTATATTTCTAAATGTGTGTGCTCTTTACTCCACTCTCCTTGCATGCTTGTGCCCAAGAATTCTTCTTAGACATGGAATTGGCCTTTAAGTCATTCCTTAGAAGCTATAAAGGAGGCTGGTGTGTGATGAAACAACCAATCCTTGCATTTTTAAACGTGAGATCAAAGTTTAAATTCATGACTTTCTGATCTGTGTTGAAAAATGTAGATACTATGGGCTTTCGAATACTATGTTAATGAAAATTGGTGCAGTGGTTTGATAGGAGTAGCTTGGAAACACTTAGAGATCCATATTCAAAAGATTTGTTTGGGTTACTCTAGGAGTTATCTGGACAAATCTTTGGTTTTAAAAAATTTCTCCATGTTTCATTTTTTAATTTTTGTCTGGATAACTCATTATCTGCATAAAGCCAGATTAGCACTGAAATCTAGATGAAGTTTTCTGGTCATGCCAGAAAGTTATCCTAAAGTTAACCAGATGATTTTATTCTGGAAATTTTGACTTTAGTAGAGTATATTTAGTGGAATATGTATCCAGTTATATTCTGCTGAAAATCCAAGGAAAGTTGCCAAAGTGGAAAAAGATATATATGGAAATATATTTCAGTTCTTATCATGGGGCCTTCGGTTATTTATCCAGCTCTTGATTCCACTTTGACCAACTCTTGATGTCTTGCATGGATCTTCCTTCAGCTGCTGCTGTCTGCCTGCAAGGTTCAGCTAAACATAGATAGAAAACCCCATGGTTCATTATATTATTTAAAAAATGTTTTTAATTTATTTCTGACGGTTGTTCATTTGTTTTTCATTAAACTCAGTAGAGAAACAATACATCCTATTTTTGTCTCATGAAATGGGGTTTTCTATTCATGTTTAGTGAACCTTGCAGGCAGACAGCAGCAGCTGAAGGAAGATCCATGCAAGACATCAAGAGTTGGTCAGTGGCATCAAGAGCTGGATCAATAACTAGAGATGTGTATCGTACTGGCAATCGTTTCCAGTTTCGTAGAACCATGGGAAATTTTGTTTCCCGCGGTTCTGACTGTTTTTTTTTTTCAGCTGGCCCGATCCAAAACCCCCTCCCACCCCGATCCTTCAGATTTAATTATTTAAAATCCCCCACCCTCCCGACCCCTCCAAAACTTGCCTAAAGTCCCTGGTGGTCTAGCAGGGGTCCTGGGAGCGATCTCCCACTCTCAGGCCATCGGCTGCCAGTAAACAAAATGGCACCAGTGGCCCTTTGCCCTTACCATGTGACAGGGGCTATCGGTGCCATTGGCCGGCCCCTATCACATGGTAGAAGCAATGGATGTCTGGCGCCATCTTAAAAAATGGCACGGGCCATCCATTGCTCCTACCATGTGACAGGGGCCGGCCAATGGCACTGATAGCCCCTGTCACATGGTAAGGGCCACCGGCGCCATTTTGTTTACTCGCAGCCGACGGCCTGAGAGTGGGAGATCGCTCCTGGGACCCCCGCTGGACCATCAGGCAAGTTTTGGGGGGATCGGGAGGGTGGGGGATTGTAAATAATTAGATCTGAAGGGTTGGGGTGGGTTTGAAGGGGTTTTTTTCTGTGTGCCCTTTCTCTCCCCCCCCAAAACGAATAAGACAACCACATGCAATTTCGTGGGGTTTTCCTATCATTTTCGGGGACCCCCAATACATGCTGAATTAGGAAATATCGTACGATATTTTAATTTGTCAAAAAAACAATGCACATCCGTATCAATAACCCAATGCACCATGATAAGGCAAAGTAGCCCAAACCAAGGCACCAATATACAAAGTTACTGTGAGAGAAGCAAATCAGCATTAAGAGTGGCACGAACACAAAAGGCTCTACAAGAGAGGCAAAGGTCATTAGCAACAGTGGCATAAAGACCCAAGGCTTAGAGCATGGGGGTTTTAGTGTTATAATACACCCAATATATATATACTGCAGACTACCACGTTTGCTAGAAACAAAATGCGCAAGTAGCATCAACACTGATAGAAATTAAGAGAGGGTTAAAGCAGCAAGCACAATGGCCTTAAAAACACAAAGTATGGAGTGTAGAGTAGAGCATCCAGCACAGTGATTTAACACCCCAAGGTATAGAGGGATGGGTAAGACAAAGAGAACAGCTCACATCAAAACCCCAAAGAGTGAGGGGTAAGGCAAAGAAAACAGTGGCATCAAGATCCCAAGGCTTAAAATGAAAAATAAGGCAAACAGCATAGTGGCATCAAAACGTCAAGGCATAAAGTAAGAAGTAAGGCAGCGAGAAAAGTGGTCTAAATAACCCAAGGCACCATGAGAGGGGAAAATTAATACCTGCAATGGCAGAAGTCTTTATAGAGACCATAAAAGAATCAAGCATGTTTATCATGGCAGAATAACACAGTAAGTAGTTAAATGAAGAGGGAGGAAGGGCATGAGGAGAAGCCAGACAGTTGTGACAAGAGTGGCCACTGTAACAATTCAGAAAGGTGCTGAGGGGCAATACTGTGTCCATTGGTTCTCCCATTGCTTCTCCCATGGAAATCTGGAAAATCCAACAGAAAGAAGTTTATTTTTACAAAAATAAAATGAAAAATACATTTCAAAAATAATTAGCAGAGAGAAAATACTGCACACTTTTTTGATAGGAATAAGGAAAACCTCAGACAGCCTGCACTGGAAGTTCTCTGTTGTTGCTACTTAGGTTTCAAAATGCCATCATAGGAGCGCTTTGCTTCTTGTTAAATCATTTTAAGTCTTTGACCAGTGTTTTATTTTAGTTTGCTTTTTGTAGCACTGGGAAACATTTTGATTTGTAGTTATTTTTAAGAAATGACAACTTTGCTACCAACTCTGGCAGCAGACATGAATGATGTAGACGCATGATGTTCCCCTGCCATTGAGAATAACCATTCAATAGACATGCTGGTATGTGAACAGGAGAAGAAATGTGGGGCCATCTCATAAAAGTTTGGCCAGAACTTGGCCTTGTGGACCCAGTCATGCCAGTGGATATGTGGCAGTATCCTTGATGGGATCTGCAAAATAGTACATGGCTGGAATATCCTTTCCTGGGGAATGGTAATCTCACTTGCTGCCAACCACTGTAGCTATGGCCAGTGTCATTCTGGGATGGCCGCCTGGGCCAGATTTTAAGCATACACACATGTCTAGATACCAAATTATGAAGGTGTTAAAAAAACTGTGGCACCCCCTACTGCTCTTTGATTACCTAGGTGAAACATCTTGCCCCTGGTCCTCTGCCTGTGAGTACCATAATCTTAAATCTGGTCCTAGTGGCAACAGGGGGGGGGGGGGGGGGTGGTGTTCAGCAGCGGATAAAGCTGAAGGAGGAAGTAGCAGCTGACAGGGTGCTGCTCATGTTGACACTGCTATGAGGAGTGTCAACTTTTTCCTTGCTACATCCCCACTGTCCTATTTCTCCAACCTAACCATCAGTGAATTCAACTATTGGACCAGAGGGGGGATACTTCCTTCCGAAGTGTGCATCATGGCTGACATCCAACTATCCTTCTCAGTGATTTCAGCCTCTCTTGCATCTGCTGCTGCAAGGAGCCCACAAAGAGCAACACCTCTGGTGTCATACCCTTTTCCTGCTGGACACCCTCTAACTTTCTTCCAGGATTCTTACTGAGGAGATGACTTCATCCAGGTTGGCTCTTGTGGAAATGAGAAGCTCAGGACTTGTTAGATCTGCATCGTGTATGTTCCTTCATGATGCCCCAGGGCTGTTCCAAACTTACCTTGCTTTCAGAAGACAAGTCTTTTTCTTTTTCTTATTTCAGATCTCTTTATTGGACTATAAACATCCTATAAAATACATAGGTGCTTGGGAATATCATAGTACAGTAACATACAGAGTGGCACTGCAAGGAAACAGCAGATACATACGGGAATATTATAAAAGTTGGATCAAAAATATGTAAGGAGTATTTTCAGCTAGTAATAAAGAAAAGGAAAGACATATATCAGATTTGACAATATTGCTCAGCTGATCGCCACATAGCTACCCAATTAGGTGTCCTATGTAGCGGGCCAGAGCTACTCTTTCATATTTATAATATAATCCAATAGTATTCCACCAGAAGTAACATTCAAATTTGTCGCCTTTTTCCAATTTGCTAAAATCATTTGGGTAGCTATAGAAAGCAAAAAAATCAAACAGTTTTGCTTTGTGGTGTGGAACCTTCCATTGTAGAGCAAATTATTTCAGAATAACAACATTATAAATGAGGGAACTGGAAATATTCATCATGCTTGAACTCTTAGTCCATATCTCTTGCCAGAAAGAATAAGGAATGTGATGGTAAAAAAGGAGGTGCGAGAGTGAGGCCTTAGACATTACACATGACCGACATTCATGAGACACAGATAATTTTGCCTTCTGGGGTGTCCAGGGAGTCCACACAGGCCAATGAGCCAGGAAAAAGGATTAAGACATTTGAGATGATAGAGATGGTCTCAATGTCCCATTCCAATAATTTTCACAAGGGAAATCTTCTGGCAAAGATAGTTCATGAGACCAAGCTTTCTTCTAAAGCAGTTCAACGGATGAATTTTTCTTTCTTTAAATATTTCTAAGTGTGGGAGGCAATGTGGCCCTGAGAAGACAGGGGCTGGAGACCAGTGTTGAAGGGCTGTCCATTGCTCCATTACACTTTGCAGCATCATGTAGGTGCAATTCTACCTGTTGTCTGCATTCTGAATGAATCAGTGCAGAGGTATTCTTATTGATTCCTTTTTCTCACTGAGCTACTACCTACACTTTGGTGAACATGTCCCACTATTTTTCTGCATTTCTCTATCAGTTTCTTCAGTACTAAGCTGCTGCATTGCTCCTTGGGCCCAGCGCATCCTTTGTTGCAAGGTGCAGCAAGTGTAAAAATCAATGGATGCCTTCATAGCCTCCATCTTCTGCCGCCTTTTTCAAGTTTGCACCACTCTAAGCAACAAAATAACCCAGGAATAACAGTCCTCCACTCTAGCTGCCATCCCTGCATCATATTACTTCTAAGACAGTAAATGAGGTGCGGCTAATATCATTTGGGTGTACAGCATAGCTCTCCCTCCCCAAACACTGCTGATCTTCTACCACTAGAACTGCTGCTAGTCTCTGCCTCGACCAGCTGCCACCCGTGTTTCATCAGGGATAGGTATGGGAGTCAAAAAGCCAGGGCAACTTTCATGCTGTCCAGTAACTGCTTCTTCATAGTAAGTGGTCTTTGCCCAAACAGTTTTTCTTTGTGCTCCTGTAGCAGCAGCTAGAGGAATCCATGCTTGTAACTAGACTCCCAAATGTCAATGGTATTACGTTTGCTAGCTTGTCAATGGTATTACGTTTGCTGGCTTGTGGGCTGACCCTGCGAGCCAGCTTACTCACCCAATACCTTCCATCCGTGCTGGTACTGCTGCTGCTCCACATGGCCAGGAACGCCGCTGCCATCACTGTCAGGGCCTTCCCCTAGGCACGTGTGCATGGCGCACATGCAACCCATGGATGCCCTGTGGTGGGAACAGACGGTATATCAAATCTGATAAATAAATAAATGCAAGCTTGGCACTGTGCACCGAGTGAGGATAATCTGTCTACTGAATGTTGTCTGGAAAGAAACTTTGTAATTGGGGGTTAAAAGGAGCAACAGTGCCTTAAATCCAACATTGTCCATGATATGCAAGGGCTGGTCATCCAAATCAATCATTTTTCCTGAAGTGCCATGTCACCTTCTTTGATGCTGCCTGTCTTCTATTATGAAGCAGTGACATGGTAAAACACTTCATCTGCTTCATGGTGGCTTGCTGCTGACATTGAGTTTGGGGCTGCTTGACTGTCACCTCACTGGAGGAAGATGCCAGGGAGTCAGCTTGAGCTACTGACTTCCCCTTTTCTGTGGCTTTGCTGCTGCTGATGCTACTGCTATTGCCTGTGCTTTGCCGAGCAAACTATCTTCTCCCCTACCCCTCAAGCCCTGAAACCTATGCTTATAGGTGTTCTTTTTTCAGTCATGCATATATATAGTCTTTCCTATGCTGACGGCTTTACAACAGAGAATACATTCTGCACAGTGCTGATCCTCCATGATTCTAAAATGCCTCCACATCTCTGATGTCTTTCTGAAACTCTCCTCCTTCTCTGAACTTGCTAGGGCTGGGAGTGAGGATGAACTGGGGGGTCAAAAAGCCAGGGCATCCTTCATGCTGTCCATAGTAGGTGGTCTGTGCCCAAACAGTTTTTCTTTGTGCTCCTGTAGCAGCAGCTAGAGGATTGCATGCTTGTAACTAGACTCCCCAAACCCTCCCGAGCTACTAGAAGTTCTATAATTTCTGAGTCTGAAAAGTCTTCATGTGGCTCATCTGGATCAGTAATACTGCCTTGCATTATCTGCTGCAGACATTGCTGAAGAGGAATCGGGGAGGAGCACTGTGTAGCTTTTGGGTGGTTCACTCCTAAAGCTACACATAATCTACCTCCGTTACTGATGCCACCCTTAAATGATTCTGCATTCTCCTGACTGCACCACAGGAATAGAACTGATAAGGGAGCAGGTGGCAGATGCTCTTCCAGCTGGACCTTCTTGCCTAACCCTGCCTCCTTGTTTCCTTCCCCCCCTGTTAAAAAAAAAAAAATCTCTTTAGCATGGCTAGGAAAGTCCTGGTCTTCCCAGTATTATTAGTAGTGCTTAGAGATGTGAATCGTGTGATCGATCGTCTTAACGATCGATTTTGGCTGGGGGGGGGGGGAATCTGATCGTCGCAGTTTTTTGTTTTTTTTTAAATCGTTTAAATCGTAAATCGGGGGAGGGCGGGAAAACCGGCACACTAAAACAACCCTAAAACCCACCCCGACCCTTTAAAATAAATCCCCAACCCTCCCGAACCCCCCCAAAATGTTTTAAATTACCTGGGGTCCAGTGGGGGGGTCCCGGTGTGATCTTCCACTCTCGGGCCACGGCTGCGTTAATAGAAATGGCGTCGGCGCTACCTTTGCCCTGTCATATGACAGGGCAAAGGTAGCGCCAGCGCCATTTTGGTTCCTGTCCCCCGACGTCACGAGCGCAGGAGATCGCTCCCAGACCCCCGCTGGACCCCCAGGGACTTTTGGCCAACTTGGGGGGGCCTCCTGACCCCCACAAGACTTGCCAAAAGTCCAGCAGGGGTCCGGAAGCGACCTCCTGCACTCATGCCGTATTGCAAAATGGCACTGGCTGTATGGCCATATGGCTGTATTGCAAAATGGCGCCAGCCATACGGCCATACGGACCTTCTCCTGCGCTCGTGACGTCGGGGGACAGGAACCAAAATGGCCATTTCTATTAACGCAGCCGTGGCCCGAGAGTGGAAGATCACACCGGGCCCCCCCCCCCCCCCCAACTCGACCCCAGGTAATTTAAAACATTTTGGGTGGGTTCGGGAGGGTGGGGGATTTATTTTAAAGGGTCGGGGTGGGTTTTAGAGTTGTTTTAGTGTGCCGGTTTTCCCGCCCTCCCCCTTCCCCTCCCCCCTCCCCCGATTTATGATTTTTGACGATAAATCGGGGGAATTCCTATTGTATCGCGCCTCTAACGATTTTTGACGATTTAAAATATATCGGACGATATTTTAAATCGTCAAAAAACGATTCACATCCCTAGTAGTGCTACTAGTAGTACTGTATTTCCCTTAGGTCCCTTTCCAGAAGGAAATGCTTTTCTTCCCTTTCTCATTGTTGTTGCTAATAGTACATCTGCCTCTTGCTCTCTGTGATTTAATGGAGACTGACACGGGGAGGAAGAGGCACACAGTGACTAGGGGAACTTCTTTTTATTTTTACAATAAATACAATGTGCTCTTCATACTTAGTGTGCACACACAGGCACAAACCAGTAAGTGTCATGTGGAGAGTAGAAAGTCTCACACACAAACAGGAGAACAACACATAGAAAATACAGGCCTAGATTCATCAAGCCGCTATGTTTTTTCACAGGAGGGGGTGTGTCGCCATGATAGTGGGGCCCCTCCCCGAAAAACATATCACGGCTCGACGCATTCTTTTGTGTCGCTGCCAAACACTGCGACTCAAAAGAACGCGGTGAGCAGCCCTTTAATGCGATGGCGGCCCTAAACTCACGGGACCACCTTTGTTTTAAAGGGCCGTTGGCCCCAAGAAATACAAACTGTGGCCAAATGGAGAGGTTAAGCGGGGGTCAATGCTGACCCCCCCCCCCCCCCCCCCCGTTTCAACCCAGGGTGCCAGTCGAAGCAGCCCTGACTCCTCAAAAATAGAAAAAAAAAGTTTTCATCATGAGGGAGGCAGAGGCCCCCTGGCCCCACCGAAGGCTCAAATCCTCTACCCTCCTTCTCCACACCTGAGACCCCCCCTGAAGGCAAGATCCACCCCTCTACCACTCCCCAGCTGCCCTGACACATTAATAAACCCACCCCTGAAGGCAAGACCCATCCAACCACACCCTCCAGCCTCCCAATGCATCAATAGACCCATGCACCCTCCGTCTCCACACCCCCCAACAGAAAGATTTCCCTGCCTGCCACCCCTTGGCCTCCCCAAAGTCTGAAAACCCCACCCCCTGGTCCTCCCGATGCTCAGCCCCCCCCCCCTCCCCCTTGTCCCCCTACTTTATTCTGCATCCTGCACTGGGGACGAGTGTACCCTTACACCAATCCTGGTTGATGCCATTTTCCAAAATGGTGCCATGCTGACCTTGCCCCAGCCATGTGACTGAGGTAAGGTGTGGGGATTGGACGGCCTGGGTCTGATCCTTCAAACGTATCCCAATCACATGACTGGGGTAAGGTCAGCTGGTGCCATTTTGGAAAATGTTGCCAACCGGGAAGGTGCGAGGGTGCACCTGTCCTGATGCGGGATCCAAGATGAGGCAAAGGGGGTTCTGGAACAATAGGGGTGGGAGTGGAGGGTGAAGGGCAAGGGGGTGAGTAGGTCTATTGATGCATTAGAGGGCTGAGGAGCTGGGTCTATTGATGCATTAGGAGCAGTGGGGGGGGGGGGATCGGAGGACCTGGGGGGGGGGGGGTAAGGTTGGACTTCAGGAGGGACGCTGCTGCCCCCATAATGAAAACTTTTTTTTTTTTCTATTACCGGTGCCATTGGTTGGCCCCTGTCACATGGAAGGAGTAATGGACGGTTGGCACCATCTTAAAAAATGGGCTTTTAGTAAGTCTTGGGGGGGGGATCGGGATGGTGGGAGGGGGTTGTATTTAAGTAAATTTGAAGGGTTGGGGTGGGGTTTTTTTTTCTGCGAAAATTGCTGAGAAAAAAAAAGACCCACTGGAAAACAAAGTTTTCCACGGGACACCCGACCCAGCAGATAAAAACTAAGTACATCTCTAATTTATTACATTTGAAGGGTTGGGGCGGGTTTGGGTTTTTTTTTTTCTTAATGTGCCCTTTCCTCGCCCTCCCCCCAATACGATAAGAAAACCACACAAAATTTCGTGGGTTTTCTTAACATTTTGTCGCCCCCCCCAAACCGTGACGAAATAGGAAATATCGTCTCTATACTAACTTCGATGAATGATACAGTTTATGGAAAAAGAGTCACATACACACTAATTCAGATTATACATACTCTTTTTTCCATCCAAAGAAAGTCAGAGAAAACAAAAGAAACCAGGCTAGGGTTTTGTCTAATCATGGCCTAGGTTACTGGTTGTAGACACTGCAGCAGTTAAAATAAATCCTCTCTGCAGTCTGCAATGCACACAGAGAGAACTGAACAGACAGAAAATTTACAGACACTCAGTGACTGTGTGAAAATAGGAAAAACAGCACAGCCCACTTTACTTTTCAGTTCTTCCTTTCTTAAATATTTTGCTACTTTTATTTGACTCAGCTAGCTTCAGAAATACAACCTCTCTAAGATCCAGAAGCGAAATGAACTAAGATAGTGATCGTTCACAGTTTGTTTCAGGTTTAAAAAAAAAAATGAGGATCTCCATGTCGTTCCCTACAGATGCTAGCTAAGGGGCCGATGCAATACAGTGCGCTTAGCCCAGCGCACTTTATAACCCGCAGTTGGATGCGGGTTGTATAGGCGCTAACTAATCCCCTTCTGAAAGGTGATTGGTGCCCGACACTTTAAGATTGATTTATTAACTCCTTCTGGTGTTAATAAATCCTACATGTGCTATGGTTAGGAAAATGGAACGCTGATAAATTCAGCGTCCGTTTTCTTAACTAGCGGACGGCCACTGACAGTAGACCTCTCTCCGGCTTGCGCTGTCAAGGAGGCGTTAGGGGCGTGCAATCGCCCCTAACGCCTTTTTGGCAGCGTGAGCCCTAATTTAAATATTGCATCGCGCCCCCAGGAGAGGTGTTTGGGGCTGCATTATGAAAGCGGGCACTGAACACACACAGCGCCTGCTTTCAGCGCAACGTTTTTGCATTGCCCCTATGATAGCTTGGTTAAAAAAATGCTTCCACCTTGATCAGTATTTCTCCTTCCTTGTCTCATCCCATTCTTGCTTTGGCTAGTCTGTCTTCAGTGACTTCATTGGCTTGCCTCTGCAGTTTTGCTTGTGCCATAGACTTGAATGTGATCTGAAAATGAATGAAACCAAATATTTTTGTTAATTATAGAGGCATTGTCCATTTGCTTTGTTTTCAAGAAAACAACAAAAAAAAAAGCCCTATTCTGTACAGACTTCCTATTTGTTTTAAATTAATACAAATCCCTATAATGCTTTTATAACCTTTCATTTAGACTCAGCCTTTTATGGTTCTAATAGGCACCATAGTGAAGCCAGTGCTATTGCACCTGACATACTCATGCACCTTGTATATACATTAAAAATGTTCATATATTGTCCAAAGTTTAATGAAAATTATGTATATATTCAAAGACTTTTAAAAAAAAAACTAAAAATTCACTTTAATATCTTAATCCAACTTGTTTTCATCAGTTATACAAATAAGCTAACAAAAACATTCAATAAAGTGACTCAATATGTTTTGAATGTATGTGTAAAACAGCAGATAATTTAACAGCAACAACAGTCAAATGATGCAATCAGTGAACCCAACACCAGTGTTTCAGCAACCAAGTAGCTGCTTTGGGAGAGTGCCTACAACAGCTTCGCCTTTATCCTGACAAGACCCATACACAGCACAAGTACAAACAGAGCTTATTTCACTCTCAGAAATCCCGAGATTTAAATATCACAGCAGTGATTGTATGTTCACTTAATTACTGGGATTAATCATTGGAGTGATATTTAAAGTTTGCGATTTTTGAGAGTGATATAAACTCTTTCTGGATTTGGGTTCCAGGTGAGAGCTTGCAGTCTCAGAAGATGACACATCTGGATAGAGTATTGTCAAAGTTGACAAAGCTGTGGAAGGCAGTCCTCGAAGCAGGCAACTTGGTTGCTGAAATGCTGGCATCAGAGTCATCATTTGCATCATTGCTCCTTCCATGTGACAGGAGCCAATCAATGGCACCAGTAATAGAAAAAAAAAGTTTTAAATATGGGGGCAGCAGCGGCCCTCCTGAAGTCCAACCCTACCCCCTCAGGTCCTCCGATCCCCCCACCCACTGCTCCAAATGCATCAATAGACCCAGCTCCTCAGCCGCCTTATGCATCAATAGACCTACTCACCCCCTTGCCCTTCACCCTCCACCCCCACCCCTACTGTTCCAGAGCCCCCTTTGCCTCATCCTATCTGCCATGTTGCACAAACATTGGGTCAATGTATTGAACTCTTTTGTTGTACAATATTTGCAATTGACAAAAACACTTTGGATGAAGATATTGATGTGAGTTATTGAATTTTTCTATGATGCCTCCTTTTTTATGATGAAATGTTGGGCTTGTACACTTGTTCGGTTGAAATTTGGCTATATTGAGGGTTTCCGACCACATTTTGATTTGGACAAATTATTAGTTTCTTTAGAACAGCTATTCTCAAGCAGTGTGTCACAACACACCAGTGTTCCGCCAATCACCAAGAGGTGTGTCACGGCTCCCGGTGTCCCTCTGCCCCAGTTGTGCTTCCCTCTTCCATTTTTCCTGCCCCTGCAGGCCAATGGGAAGCCTCCCTTGTTCCTGTCCCTGCTGGCCAATGGGAAGGGTCTCCCTTTTTCCTGCCCCTGTGGGCCAATCGGAAGCCTCCTCCTTTCTTCCTGCCAGTGAGAGTAGGAAGAAGGAAGGAAGCCTCTGATTGGCCACTGGGGCAGAAAGAAGGGGGCATCCCATAGCTCACAGCAGAAGTAGAAGACAAAGAGGGCATAGCCTGAAGAAGATGGAGCATGGAGGTAGAGTTTCATGGCTGCCAGGGTGCCCAAAGGAGTAGATTGCTGCCACTGGTAGGGAGAAGGAGTTTGTGTGGGAGAATGCAAGAAATGTGAGCAAGCACATCTTTGAAAATGAGCACGAAAGTGAACATGTGAGTGTGTTAAGAATGAGTGTACATGAGAGGAGAAAGCTTTTGTGCATACCTTGGAGCCTGTACCCACCCCAACTAATGGATGGAATCTCAGGGTGACTGTAAATCAAAAGTTCCTAAGTATGTACATAAAGTATTGGCAGCGGCATGGGCCCAGACCAAAATGAAGTGCATCTGACGATCAGCGATGGGAGAAAGAACAGAGTTAGCCTGCAGCTGATGGGATTTTTCATTCTTAGGCTGCAGGGACTGGAGAAGGAGGGAACTGCAGCTTCCATTTGTGTTGGGGAGGAGGGGGGCATGAGTAAGAGCAAGCCAGAGGGAGAGAGAACATTTGTGTGTGAATGAGAGCTTGTATGTAAGTGAGAGAGCATGTGCGTGATTGAGAGAGAGACTGATCAGGGAGGTGATATGTTTCTATGAGAGAGAGAGAGTGTGATAGACTTGTCAGGGAGGTGACCAGTGTGTGTGTGTGAGAAACAGAGACTGGTGAGGGAGATGACTGGTGTGTGTGTGTGTGTGTGTGTGTGTGTGTGTGTGTGTGTGTGTGAGAGAGATAGAGACTGATCAGGGAGGTGACTGGTGTGTGTGTGTGTGTGTGTGAGAGAGACAGAGACTGGTCAGGGAGGTGACTGGTGTGTGTATGAGAGACAGACTGGTCAGAGAGGTAAGTGGTGTGTGTATGAGAGAGACAGACTGGTCAGGGAGGTGACTGGTGTGTGTGTGTGTGTGTGTGTGTGTGTGTGTGTGTGTGAGAGAGAGAGAGAGAGAGAGAGAGACAGAGACTGGTCAGGGAGGTGACTGGTGTGTGTATGAGAGACAGACTGGTCAGAGAGGTAAGTGATGTGTGTGTGAGAGAGACAGACTGGTCAGGGAGGTGACTGGTGTGTGTATGTGTGTGTGTGTGTGTGAGAGAGACAGAGACTGGTCAGAGAGGTGGTGTGGGTATGAGAGAGACTGGTCAGGGAGGTGTTGTGTGTGGGTATGAGAGAGACTGGTCAGGGAGGTGATGTGTGTGTGAGGAAGAGAGACTGGTCAGGGAGGTTACTGGTATATGTGAGACAGAGACTGGTAGTGTGGTCTAATTGGGGTTTGTGGTGTGACTGGTTAAGGGCCCTAAGGAAGAGGACCATGAGGACCGAGCTTCAGCAGCCACTGCTGGCCAGCAAGGGAAAGGAGTAAGAGAGTTGCTGGAGAGGGAAAGTAAAGGTGGCTTTTTATGTTTTTCTTGATTGACTTCCATTTTAATTATTGGGTATTATGTGATGTCTGCTGTTTAAAAATATTTTATTGGTATTTGGACAATTTTTAATGATTTTTAGGAAGGTTTTAATTGTTGGATATTATTCTGTTCATGTGCTGTTTTGTAACATTTATTAGTATAGCTTTTTAATTACTTCTGTGTGGGGATCTGTAGCAGCTTGGCTTATTCTGTTTTCCTAATAGGAGGTGTATTATTTATTTACTTTTATATACCGGTGTTCGATTTTACATATCACATCGGTTTACATTTAAACGAAATTTGCAGGAACTTATGCGTTACCTTTGTCAAATACATTAAACATTTAAATATGGGGATTGTTAACAAGGGATATAAAAGAACATGGGGAATGGCTAACACTACGGGATGCACGAAGGGGTGCACAAAGGGGAGTGCCCTTTCAGCGTGCGACGCCTGCTGTTCTGGCGCCGTTTAACGTCCGTCACAGTCCTCAGTGACATCAGAGGGGGCGGGTCTCCCAATCAAGGATCACACACCGCCCCTCCCCTCTCAGTTCCAGATGGATTCTTTCACTTTTTTTTCTTTCTTTCTGTCTTTCTCATTACTGTTAGTTATTTCAGGGAGCCCGGTGGTGATGGTGTGTGGCATCCCTGTGCGCAGGCACCCTGTGTTCTGGTGCCATTTAATGTCCGTCACAGTCCTCAGTGACATCAGAGGGGGGCGGGTCTCTCAATCAAGGATCACACACCGCCCCTCCCCTCTCAGTTCCAGATGGATTCTTTCACTTTTTTTTCTTTCTTTCTGTCTTTCTCATTACTGTTAGTTATTTCAGGGAGCCCGGTGGTGATGGTGTGTGGCATCCCTGTGCGCAGGCACCCGGTGTTCTGGCGCCGTTTAATGTCCGTCACAGTCTTCAGTGACATCAGAGGGGGGGCGGGTCTCCCAATCAAGGATCACACACCGCCCCTCCCCTCTCAGTTCCAGATGGATTCTTTCACCTTTTTTTCTTTCTTTCTGTCTTTCTCATCACTGTTAGTTATTTCAGGGAGCCCGCTGGTGATGGTGTGTGGCATCCCTGTGCGCAGGCACCCGGTGTTCTGGTAAAGTAAAGGGCCTAGTTTAATATTTGTAGTGTTGCCTTTTCATAGATAGGGTTGTTACTGTTGAGTGCATTCCATAATGCAAGTGTAACATTGTGTGGAATAGTTTGTGTGCATTATTACATATCCTGGGTCTATGTTAAGTGCTATATTTCTCTTTCCATTTCTCCAGGTTTGCATTGCATGCAGAGTGGCTTTTTTTGGTATCCATTTCTGTCTCCATATTTATAATTTGTGGTCTTTCTGTACTTGGTGAAGGTTGGTTTTGTGTGTGTGACCGAGGTGAGGTACTTTATCAGCATGTAAGCATTTGTATCAGTTGATTTATTGTGTTTTCTCAATAGGATATGCATCAGTGGTAAATTACTGTCTTTATACAAGAAGAACTATTGCGCCTGGTAGTAGAGGGTTTTGCTTTGATTGATATGTCATCAGAACCAGAATATCTTTTATTATATGGTGAATTATACAAGCAATGCCTAGTTCTGCTCTGCACCCATTGTTGGGGGTCACAGAGTGTATGTTGACATTTAGCCCCATGATGGTCACATGTTCAGTGTGTCACGCATGTGAGAACCATCTGTCAGGTATGATCCGGCTGAAAAAAGGTTGAGAACTATTGCTTAAGATGATGAGGACAGCTTACTTCACTTTGTTACTTTGCTACCTGTTGCTTTATTTCTACTATTCTGTTTATTTATATTTATATGAAAACATGTATTCCAGTTAAATTTTTTAAACTCCCAAAGCAATGTACAATTAAAATCTGAAATAAAATGCATTACATAAAACATATACAAAAGCAAAATGCAAACAAATAAAACACAACATTTTAACATGAACTTTTTTATTGTTATACTTTTGGTTGGCCCAATGTATTACTTTCAGATATGTGTTAAGTTTGTGATTATTTAGAAAAATTCAACAAAGAGTAAGATCACACTCTGGTAATAAATTAGCTATTTTAATAATGGATGGCAAAAGATCAAGGAAAGCAGAGAGTAGCATAGGGCAATGCTATGTTAAAAATGGTCAAGATCTGTAAACATGGGCAAAGAATATGGAAAAATGAGCATGGTGAGAATTAGCACACCCTCTAGAGAGAGTGATTAGGACAAAAATCAAGGGTGGATAATGGAAAAATGACCTAAAAATATTTTAGGCCGTGGGTAAGAAGGATGGTACTAGCTGGCTACAACTTCTTAAACATCAAAGGGGTAGGTGCCAGCAATTTGATGATGGCTAAGTACTGTCCAGCAAGGCCACAGGATCCTAAAAGGCTGGATGTTTTGACAACAGCTTTTCTAGGCTTGGCAGCTATTTATACAAACATGGGGCTGGAGGGAAGGCCCATCTATTTAGGAGGTAGAGAATCTATGAGGAAGAAAACTGATTGGATAAGGAGTTATAGACAGAGATGTGTAGACGAAATGTTTTCGGTTCATTTCCTTTAATTTGTTTTCAGCCCATTATTTAGCTAAATTTCATTGGTGGGGGGAAATCTTTTTATTTGGATTGTTTGTTCTGGTATGTAGCACTATATGCAAACTGCAAAATACAAACATTTGAGGGTTGTTTGGAGGCATTTTTGATTCATTTCAGATTTAACAAAATAAAATTGGACTCATGGATTGGAATGTGTATTCATTTTAAATGAATGCACAACCCAAATGTCAGTCTTCTTCAGCCAGTAATTGGGATATATCCCCTTCGGAAAGTCATTTTCAAACAGGTCAAGTGCCTCATAATTTTATTTCTACTATGGAGAAGGTATAACTTAAAAAATAAAACAAACTAGCCACTTCTAATGGGTTTAAAGAGTCTTGGGTAACTGGGGGAAGTGCAGGCTATTAAATTAGGGGTATTTGGAGGACCTAGCTCTTAACTGGGCAAACTGGTGGATGAACTGGAGAAATTGGCACTGGTGTGGATGGGCACCTGTTATAAAATACCCTGACTTACGTGGTAGAATTGGGATTTACGAGCCTTGACGAATGCCCATATAAAAGTGCACTCATCCAGTGTATTTTATATCATGCACACATTATAAAATCATCGTGTCCCTAGGCGTGTGCCAATGCACATGCATCAAATGTGTGCCCATGCGCCTGTTTGAAAGTTACCGTCCCTGTTTTTAATGAAAAAAATGCTGATTTTCTCAATATAGAGAAAACAGAAACAGCAGTACTTTATTTAATACATAATTAGCAGCCAACAGGATGCCTTGACTTATCTGAATCCAGCTGTCTGAAGGAACACATAGCAGGTGATTTTCTTTCACTGGTTGGTGTATGGACAATTCCCAAAATTAGGAGCTACAGTGAGATGAAAGTGATCCCCACAGGGTTCAGATTGGTTCTTCTAGGCTGTTGAGTTGTTGTTTTTTTCCTTAAGGTATCATATCATGCCATACTGGTACAGACTGTAGTTTTGCTTTCTCACTGGGTTTCATAGCAAGAAAGAGATTGTTTTGGAATATGAAGAAAATACAATAAGTAAAAGTAAATAAATTCAGTAGAACCTCAATAGGGGCGAGAAGTAACGTCTACATTTCATGATACAGTTGCACTCAGAAGCAGACACTACCTGCTGGTAAATGCTAGACTCTCAGCAGCAGAACTGAACAGCTGTGTTTTTTCGTGTGCAGTGCAGTATTTGTCTAGCATGAAATTTATTGCCTAATTTTCTTCTTTGCTATAAAATTCTAGCTTTGGCTAGTTTCTTGTTGCTATATGACTCCGGCTACAAATGGTTTTATATAACTGTATAAATACAGAAATACAAGGCTGGGGGCTATATTTTTGCCTTATGACCTAAGGCACAGATGTATTGGTGTGAGCATGGTCAAGTGCTCCTCAGTGGGTATGGCCCTTTACTGCAGGTTATTGTAAACAGATTTTGGGATATTGGTGCCCAAATCTGTTCCTTTAAAAGCCTCCCTTAGGTATGATTGACAGGATATCCACATTGCATAATCTTGAGATATGTTTTCTCAAATAATTGGTTTGATTTGGTTTCCCTGAAAAGGAGACTTATTTGGGGCTTTTGAGAGCCACATTTGGGAGTCACAGGTTTTAGATGCAAGAAATTGCAGAAGAGAAGCACTTAAGCTAGTCATAAAATCACAGGGGCCGATGCAATACTCAGCCGAGTGAACTGTTTAACCTGCTGTCGGACACGGGTTAAATAGGCACTAATCCACCCCCTAATGCAATAGGGGGATTAACACCTATTCAACGCGCGTCTGACATGGAGTGAATGAGTTAGCGCTCATCACAAGCAAATGCTTGTGAATGAGGCTATTACTCATTCACTCCAAATGCAAAAAGATAAATATGCATCTCAGACGCACATTTATCGCTCAGATATTAACGCCTGCCTGGAGCAGGCGTTAATAGCTGAGTGCATTGAAAAGAAGTACAGAGAAGCAGAAAAAACTGCTTTTCTGTACTTCTTTTTTAAAGTAAAAAAAAAAAAAATTAAAATAACTCGGCAGACCGCCAAGTTATGAAGACTGACGCCGGTAAACTCGGTAAAGTCAGCGCCTGCTTTCCGTGAAGATAATTGCATCGGCCCCACAGCTGTGCAAATTTAAGAATCCAGGGGAGCTGCTTCTATAAAGATTTTGAGAGCTCTAGTTGGACTTCTAACACTGCAAAGTAACATTCACTGTCCTGGGCAACTCCCTTTTCTATAGTAATTTTTCTGTTGGATGTTTCTTCAAAGCTTCTACCCAAGTCCCTAGGCCTGGAGTTCAGCTTTGCCTTATGGATTGTGTTTTTATTGTTTGCATTTTTTTCCGAACATTTCATCAAGGATTTCATGAACGTAGTCAATAATGGATAAACCTCAGTATCCACATGAATAAAGTTTTTTATGTTCATGCCCACCAGCATTTTTTGATTTGTGAGCATTGCAGTAATACCTTCATCCATGGAGAAAAATAATTGCAGAAGGTAACTTTTAGTCCATTAAGATATAACCATTGGGCCCAATATTCAAAGATATCCGGTTATCCAATTATATTCAGCAGCTGCCCTGCAGTTGAATATCACTTCTAAGTTATCCAGAGAAGTGGATAAGTTCTGGTTATCTGGATAACTTTAGATCTGCTCAATTGCAAGTCTAACTTAGAGCTAGATTTGCTAACGATGCAGAGCTCTCTGAATTTCGCGGTAGCGGGGGTTGGGCTTGCAAAAGCCGGCAGCGATCACATCACCGTGGTGTGATCGCTGCCGGCTGTTGCACCCAATAGCGCCATCGTAAAAGGTGATGTTATTGGGTGCGCTACTGGCGGCGATAAGGGGCCTTACCTTTTCGCCGTCAGCAAAGTTTACGCGGCTTCTGCCCCGACGCCGCCCCCAACTCCTCCTTTTCCGGTGCTGGCGCCGCCCCGATTCCACCCTGATCTAGGTATCGCACGCGAAAAGGGATTTTTTGCGTGCGAAATGTCCCTTTTCGCTTGCGATACGCTTACAAAATGACCCCCTTATTCAGTTATCTTATCTGAATAAGGCTGAATATAAGCACTTAAGATAACCGGATAAGTAGTGCCGCCTCAATCCACCCATTCCCCACCCATTGACTATCCAGTTTTCTACTTAGCTGGATAAATGACTTATCTGGTTAAGTGGTGGCTGCTGAACATAGCTGGATATTCAGAAGCCACCACTTAGCTGGATAAGTCCTACTTATCTGGCTATCTAGCAATAAATGTAATTTTAGTATCAGGCCCATTGTGTTTAATAGAGCTGAGGTTGATTCTTGAGAAAGTGATATTAAATACTCATGTGGTTCCCGAAAAAGCCTAAAAATGCATATCAAGGCATTGGCTTTTTTTGAGGGGTGGAGTGAAGGAATTGTGCATATACATTGGAATCTTTTTAGACACCGTGCATGTCTTAAAATCTATTTTTTACTGGCAAGTGAAAAAAATATTAAGAAATCTGTGATACAGAAATTAAGACACTACCAGATTCTGAATGCCAGCACCTGCCTCTGCCATCCCATACAGCAATTACAAGGGCTAAATAACTGGCAGAAGACACTGGATTTTCCAAGGATCATGCAACCTACCAAGAGGTACTGTTGAAAACTTTTTCAAAAGAAATTGTAGATTCTTTTCCTAGAATTGAGGACCATTTGCTCAATAAAACTCCAGCATGTCGTGGGGTGCCTGGCTGGGGTTAGGGTACACCCCCTCAGGTGTGGCTAAAGACTGTAGGGCTGGATAAGGGCTGGTCTTCTGCCTATCCACCTTCCTCCTGTCTCACAGGTTGAGTCCTTGAGTTCTTGGGGCCAGTAGGGCTTGGCTTCAGTGGCAGAATATTATGGTTGGTCACGGCTGGCAGCTACGCTGGTCTTCTGCCTAGCCAGCCCCCTCACCCGCAAGTTGAGACCTTGGGTTCTGGGGACCAGTAGGGCTTAGCTGGATGAGGCTGGACAAGGCAGGGCAGGCACAAGCTGGAACTGAGGTCTGGCACAGGCTGGACATTGTGGGCAGAGACAGACTGGAGGCAGAGGTGAGAGTATGGAATAGGCAGGGAGTTGAGGATTGGATACTTGATCAGGCTGGTCAAGACTGGGTAAGATACTAAGCAGGAGCAAGGACTGGATATAGACACAGGCTTGGGCAGGATACTGACCAGGGACTGGGACATTGGATATGGACACAGACTTGGACAGGATACTGAATAGAGACTGGGACTGAATATAGAGAGAACATAAGAACATAAGAAAATGCCATACTGGGTCAGACCAAGGGTCCATCAAGCCCAGCATCCTGTTTCCAACAGTGGCCAATCCAGGCCATAAGAACCTGGCAAGTACAAGGACAAGGCAATGCAATAACAAGGTAGAGAATCAATACTAGGAACTGGACTTGGCATGGCTAGACAAGTCAGACCAGGACAAAGAAACTGAAGCCCAAAGGCAGGAATACAGAAGGCCTGTAGGCCACTAAGTGCAAAGCCCAGAAGCTACTAGGTGAGGTAAGACCTGAGAAGGCCGCAGTGAAAGGTATATGGTAAGAGCAGGCCGGGATGCTACAAGACAAGGTGAGGCCTGAGTAGGCCACAGAGCAAGTTGCAAGGTAGGAGCAGGCCCAGAGGCTACAAGGCAAGATAAGGTCTGAATAGGCCAAAAAACAAGGATCACGATACAAGAGGGCCCGGAAGCTACGAGGCAAGGAGAGGACTAGATAGGCTGCAAGACAAGAGACTATGTAACTGAAGGCCCAGAGGCAATAAGGCATAGAGCAAGGTAAGAGCGGGCAGGTCAGAGAGTCAAGAGTGACTCCATGAAATGGCATCTAGGTTGTGGCAAGGCAAGGTTAAATGGTGCTGGAGCTTGAATGTGGTATGTACAGTGAGGTTTAGCAAGGCTGAAGGTGAAGCTGTTGGAAAGTAGGCTGTTCCATAGACTGAGTCAGGTGGCCAGTGAGGAGATGGCTTGGGTAGCTAGGAACAGGGTTAACTGGAGGCCTCTGCTGGTAGGAAGATGTCCTAGAGGATAGGATCAGGGCGTGGTGAGGCTGCACAGCAGGCGAAACTGTGCCACAGCTCACTGAAAAATAGTATCTGCTTGCTTGTCACTTCCTCCTGATGCGGTTCTTTTCTCCATTTCCAACAGGTCCTTTGTTAAACATGTCCAGCATTGTGATTTTCTGGTAGTGCTATAGAAATGATAAGAAATAGTAGTAGTAGTTATGTCCATTAGGGATGTGCAAGAGACCCAACCCCACGACCCAGCCAGGCCTGACGCCGTGACCCAACCCAGAGGCTAAGTTTTGATGCCGGGGCCTTCTCCAGGAGCAAGGCACGATGCTGCAACCTGACCCGGAGTCCAGGTCCCAACAGTGCGACCTGACCCAGAGTCTGGGTCCCAATGCCATGACCCAACCCGGAGGCTGGGTCCCAATGCCAGTGCCTCGGCCAAGACCCAGGCTCGATGTTGCGACCCAACCCAGAGGCCAGGTTTTGACACCGGGGCCTCGGACAGGAGACTGGGTCCTGACACATGGGTCTTGGCCCAGGTTTAGGCCCAGGCCTCAAAGCCCAGACCTGGGAGCCTCTTCTTGGTCCAATTGCTTTTTCGGCACTTGCAAGCCAAATGAAGGCATTGCCATACATCAAAATGGCGCCGTCCACTGGAGTTAATGCGGCAGAGTTAATTAACTCTGGTGCAACCCCTTTGGATGGCATCATTTGACTTGCAAGTCCTAAGAAGCAGGAGGACCAAGAAGAAGTTCCCAGACCTGGGCTCCAAAGCCTGTAACTGACCCTGGGCCGAAGTCCAGGCATTGGGACCCAGCCTCCTGGTCGAGGCCCCTGCATCAGGCCTAAGTCCGTGCCTAGGCCCTGGCATTGGGACCCAGCCTCCTGGTCGGGTCATGGTGTCAAGCATAGGTTCAGGCCTAGGTCCCGGCATTGGAACCCAGCCTCCAGGCCAGTTCGCAACATCAGGCTTTACCCCAGGCCATGGCCTAGGCAAAGGCTCCGGTGTTGGGACCCAGCCTCTGGGTGGGTCGTGGTGTCGGGCCTGGATCCGGGCCCTGGCATCATGACCCGGCCTTCGGGTTGGGTATTAGCGTCGGTCCTGGGTCTGGTCCTAGGCATTGGGACCCAGCCTTCATCAGATACCCAACGGATCAGATAAGTTTTTGCTTTCTTTTGTTAATTTTCGGGGGTCTTAGCTCAAGCACAGGTGTTGCACTCGGGCCTAGGCCATGGCCCTTGCTTTGGGCCTTGGCCTATGCCCTAGGCAAGGCCCCACTTTCAGGCTTAGGCAGAGGGGCCAGCATCACACTCAGGCACAGGCTGCAGTCTCTGCTTTGGGCCTCAGCCTATGCCCTAGTAGATGCCCTGGCTTCGGGCCTAAACTCAACAAATTATTAGAGTCTGAGTCTGATTTGGTTTGGCCCCCGAATGAAACAAATTTGCTTTATTCATCATATTTTGCAGTTTTGTTTTAAACAACTGCACATCATTAATGCCATGACACCATATCATCAGTCACACCAAAAAAACCCACACACCAACGGTGTATTCCAGTACACACCAATGTAAACAATCCAAAAGCAACTAGTGTCCTGGTATTAAATTTACAATAGCACCTAATACGCCCAACTACTTATGTATGACCCTCTATTCACGGGCAGACATTGTCTGTACTGCTCGTTTTTCATAGGGGTCACTAAATCTTTAATCAAATGTAATTTTTTGTTGATTTTCAAAAATTTTTAGCAATTGCAATCAAAAATAAAAACGGATACTTATCCGCACTCGGAACCCAAACCCGACATGGCCATGTTTCGGACTTCTGTCCTGCCTCAGGGGAAAATATTCAGAAAGCCAATTCAGGTGGTTGAAAACGTCTTTTTCTTTCGGCGAATTTACTCCGTGCCGGTCCTGTTTGTCAACGCGGGCTGCATTTCACCCCGCTGAGTTTAAGAAATGGCGACAACCGGAACCTATTTATTCAATGTCAACGCCTAGTACCTCCCTTTCCGGTCAATGCCTGGTAGTTCTCTACCACGTCCTCTCACCGCTGCTAACGCTGAAAAACCTCCCCTCGACAGGGAGGGCGTTAGTTCCCCATCACGTCCTCTCAACACTCCCAGCCTTTGACCCTCCTCTTCCGGTATCAAATATTTACTATTCCATCTTTGAAAAAAAGGGATTTTGATCTGGCATACTATACTGGAAAACAATCAGTTTCTCTGCACTCACAAGGAGGCGTATATACTCATAATGAATCACAAAATAGATCACAGTAGCCCATGCTCGTAAAACGCTGAATTTACGTCACGTCCTCACTGGATGAAAGCTGTAAAAAGTCTTTTTAGGAAAAATTCGTGATCGCAGTCCCCTGCATCATTAATTGGGCACAGGGATAGAAGACTTCTTCAACAAATCACAATATCGTTCAATATCCATCCGGACAAAACCATTTTTATCCAGATATCGAAGAATCAAATGAGAGAATACCAATTGATTCTCTCATTTAAACCATTCGGGTCTACAGTATTCAAGTGAAAAATCCAGAAATGTTCCCGACGGTTTAATGAAACCTGTATGTCTCCTCCTCTTGGATTTGGATCCACTTGTTCCAAAATGGACCATCGCAAGTCAGTGAATTGGTGATGATGATCAATGCAGTGTTGGACTAGGGGGGCTGCAAGTTTGGATGTCTTGATACAACTCCTGTGTTCGATCAGGCGGGTCCGGATCTTTCTCTTCGTCCGACCGACATAAACAAGACTGCAGGGACACTGTATCACATACACAACTCCTATCGTCTCACACGAGGTCCGTCTATCATGTCGAATCACCATCCCCGAATGGGGCGCCTGCCATTGTTCACCCACAATGGTTTGACTACACATGTCACAAGTGCCACAAGCTTGATGTCCTCCAGCCGGAGACGAAATCTTGTGTGATGAGAATCGGGAATGAACAACCCGATCCCTGATGTTTTGTCCCCTAAAAAAGGCAAACCTGGGGCTCGTTTGAAACGTAGTATGCAACGTGAGAACTTTCCAATGTTCACGCACAATGTTAACCACTTCAGATGCATAGCGTGAATATTTCAAAGTACAGGTAAGTTCTTGATTATAAGGACGTTGCTGATACTGTAACAACAGATCTCTATTTGCAAACAGGGCCCTCTTGTATGCCTTTTTAATCACTCCACGGGGATAACCTTTTTGTGCAAATCTTGTAGAGAGAACTGAAGCCTGTGCTTTAAAATCCTCCATAGATGAACAGATCCTGCGCAATCTAAGAAATTGAGATATGGGAAGGCCATTCTTTAACCTTTGAGGATGAAAACTGGAATACCTTAAATAATGATTCCTATCAGTAGGCTTCCTATAAAGGGAAGTGATGAACGAATCCCCCTGTTTTTTAATCAAAATATCCAAAAAAGCCACTGAATGTTGGTCACAATGGGCTGTAAAATGTAGATGGAGATCTTGGGAATTTAGCCAATCCAAAAACAATTGTAGCTCATCCCATGTCGCTGTCCAGACAAAAAAGATGTCGTCTATGTAGCGTCGCCAAATTGCAATATTCTGAAACCATTCGGAATTATACAGAAATCTGTCCTCAAAACAAGCTACATATAGGTTAGCAATATCAGGGGCAACAGTGGCCCCCATAGCCACCCCTTGGACCTGTAAATAGAAAGTCCCATCAAAATTGAAGAAATTTTTAAACAACACCAATTTCAACATGCCCAATAGGAAACTTGTAGGTACACGATGCGGGCGGGGGCGGTTCCTTAGAATATCTTGTACCAATTGATACGCTTCTTCCTGCGGGATATTGGTATAAAGTGAAGTGATATCTAAGGTAACTAACCAACAGCCCTCAACAAATGGTGGGAGATCGTGAATCAAACGAAGCATGTGGGACGTAGTTGCTTTTGGATTGTTTACATTGGTGTGTACTGGAATACACCGTTGGTGTGTGGGTTTTTTTGGTGTGATTGATATCGTATTTTGTTACCCACATGGCGACTCCGGAGGGAGAATGGAAACATATTTTTAGTTTCTCTGATTCACAAGTGGCTGCCATTGCTAAACAGATGTCACTTTTTGAACCGGGCGAGGAAAAAACAGTTGATGCATCCTGGGAAGATCTGACCTGGTCATCCAAAAAATTGGTGCGAGCTGAGCTCCACCAAGCTACTATTGTTGAATATATCAAACAACAAATGATACCCAGAGGACTCAGGATGCAGAAGGGACCTTTAATGTTCCAAGACGACTCTGAGTTCGTATCACGCTGGATTGCCATACTTAATAAGTGCTCTCTGGATTTGATGGTTTTAATTGTGGAAAGGCTAGCAGTTTCGGTGACCGAATGTAAGCAAGAAGTAGATAATATCCAGTCCACTCTACAATTAGCCAACGATCCAGAAAGCATGGAAACATCTCTTAAACAATTAGAACAGACAGTATCTCAGTTTAGAAATCAGTTAAAACAGTTCAAGATTCAAAAGTTCCACAGGGACGATAATGACTATAAACAAGATAATGTATATTTTTGGAAAAATAATAAAAAAACTTCCAAAAAGGGACCACATGTCACTTTTCAAGATTCCGATGATTCGCATAGCAGTAGCGGGGACGATGCTAAACAATCAGAGAAGGATAAGAACACTAACAAATCAGCCCAATCTGTGCCTTTTTTAGGTCCACCTCGAGAGGCTTATCGCTCGCGCCCGTACAAAGGCAGGGCTCGAGGTCGCCCCCCAAATTGGGATTCCGCTCATACCAGAACATCGGATTGGGAAGGACCACAAACCCGAGCACAGCAGCGGAATCAACAGAGGTTTTAGACCCGATTGCCGTGGTGAATATTTCCCAATTAGCCCTTTCTCAAGATATGATTAATGCTTTAGAAAAAGGTTTATCGTATGTCCCTTCAACTAGATATGACTCTTTCCAGACCCATGTGGATCTCCACAGGTTTTTTAGGCGGTTACAATTGCGTTTGTTTTTCTGTGATATTGATAGTTGCTCCTCAGCTATCATCACACCAAAATCTACTTGGCTCCCCCCCGGACCGATGGATCCGGCTATATCCACCTTTATTCAGCTTGTGCTGAAAGATTTAGCGGCATTTGAAGAACGCCAAGGGATTTATAAGATTTGCTCATCAGAGGAGTGGGATCATGCACAAGAAGATGCTTTGAAACAGCTGTCCCGTAACCAAAACGTGGTTGTGAAACCTGCAGACAAGGGAGGAGCCATAGTGATCCAGGACACGGGAGCCTATGTTACAGAAATACAGCGCCAATTGAATGATCCCCAATATTATCGAGTGTTGGATGAAGATCCCACGGACTGGTTACGTGAAACAATTGATTCTATAGTCAAGGAAGGTGTAGACGGGGGTTTTTTGTCTTTGAGGGAAGCACGCGCTCTTAAAGTTTTACATCCGTTACACCCCGTTCTATATACCCTGCCTAAAATACACAAACATTTGGATGTGCCCCCGGGCCGTCCTATTGTAGCAGGACGTGGGTCCCTTTTGGAACCTTTATCAAATTTTCTTGATTTCTTTTTAAAACCTGTGGTCACAAAATCCACCTCTTTTCTTCAAGATACGTCCCACATGCTTCGTTTGATTCACGATCTCCCACCATTTGTTGAGGGCTGTTGGTTAGTTACCTTAGATATCACTTCACTTTATACCAATATCCCGCAGGAAGAAGCGTATCAATTGGTACAAGATATTCTAAGGAACCGCCCCCGCCCGCATCGTGTACCTACAAGTTTCCTATTGGGCATGTTGAAATTGGTGTTGTTTAAAAATTTCTTCAATTTTGATGGGACTTTCTATTTACAGGTCCAAGGGGTGGCTATGGGGGCCACTGTTGCCCCTGATATTGCTAACCTATATGTAGCTTGTTTTGAGGACAGATTTCTGTATAATTCCGAATGGTTTCAGAATATTGCAATTTGGCGACGCTACATAGACAACATCTTTTTTGTCTGGACAGCGACATGGGATGAGCTACAATTGTTTTTGGATTGGCTAAATTCCCAAGATCTCCATCTACATTTTACAGCCCATTGTGACCAACATTCAGTGGCTTTTTTGGATATTTTGATTAAAAAACAGGGGGATTCGTTCATCACTTCCCTTTATAGGAAGCCTACTGATAGGAATCATTATTTAAGGTATTCCAGTTTTCATCCTCAAAGGTTAAAGAATGGCCTTCCCATATCTCAATTTCTTAGATTGCGCAGGATCTGTTCATCTATGGAGGATTTTAAAGCACAGGCTTCAGTTCTCTCTACAAGATTTGCACAAAAAGGTTATCCCCGTGGAGTGATTAAAAAGGCATACAAGAGGGCCCTGTTTGCAAATAGAGATCTGTTGTTACAGTATCAGCAACGTCCTTATAATCAAGAACTTACCTGTACTTTGAAATATTCACGCTATGCATCTGAAGTGGTTAACATTGTGCGTGAACATTGGAAAGTTCTCACGTTGCATACTACGTTTCAAACGAGCCCCAGGTTTGCCTTTTTTAGGGGACAAAACATCAGGGATCGGGTTGTTCATTCCCGATTCTCATCACACAAGATTTCGTCTCCGGCTGGAGGACATCAAGCTTGTGGCACTTGTGACATGTGTAGTCAAACCATTGTGGGTGAACAATGGCAGGCGCCCCATTCGGGGATGGTGATTCGACATGATAGACGGACCTCGTGTGAGACGATAGGAGTTGTGTATGTGATACAGTGTCCCTGCAGTCTTGTTTATGTCGGTCGGACGAAGAGAAAGATCCGGACCCGCCTGATCGAACACAGGAGTTGTATCAAGACATCCAAACTTGCAGCCCCCCTAGTCCAACACTGCATTGATCATCATCACCAATTCACTGACTTGCGATGGTCCATTTTGGAACAAGTGGATCCAAATCCAAGAGGAGGAGACATACAGGTTTCATTAAACCGTCGGGAACATTTCTGGATTTTTCACTTGAATACTGTAGACCCGAATGGTTTAAATGAGAGAATCAATTGGTATTCTCTCATTTGATTCTTCGATATCTGGATAAAAATGGTTTTGTCCGGATGGATATTGAACGATATTGTGATTTGTTGAAGAAGTCTTCTATCCCTGTGCCCAATTAATGATGCAGGGGACTGCGATCACGAATTTTTCCTAAAAAGACTTTTTACAGCTTTCATCCAGTGAGGACGTGACGTAAATTCAGCGTTTTACGAGCATGGGCTACTGTGATCTATTTTGTGATTCATTATGAGTATATACGCCTCCTTGTGAGTGCAGAGAAACTGATTGTTTTCCAGTATAGTATGCCAGATCAAAATCCCTTTTTTTCAAAGATGGAATAGTAAATATTTGATACCGGAAGAGGAGGGTCAAAGGCTGGGAGTGTTGAGAGGACGTGATGGGGAACTAACGCCCTCCCTGTCGAGGGGAGGTTTTTCAGCGTTAGCAGCGGTGAGAGGACGTGGTAGAGAACTACCAGGCATTGACCGGAAAGGGAGGTACTAGGCGTTGACATTGAATAAATAGGTTCCGGTTGTCGCCATTTCTTAAACTCAGCGGGGTGAAATGCAGCCCGCGTTGACAAACAGGACCGGCACGGAGTAAATTCGCCGAAAGAAAAAGACGTTTTCAACCACCTGAATTGGCTTTCTGAATATTTTCCCCTGAGGCAGGACAGAAGTCCGAAACATGGCCATGTCGGGTTTGGGTTCCGAGTGCGGATAAGTATCCGTTTTTATTTTTGATTGCAATTGCTAAAAATTTTTGAAAATCAACAAAAAATTACATTTGATTAAAGATTTAGTGACCCCTATGAAAAACGAGCAGTACAGACAATGTCTGCCCGTGAATAGAGGGTCATACATAAGTAGTTGGGCGTATTAGGTGCTATTGTAAATTTAATACCAGGACACTAGTTGCTTTTGGATTGACCATATCATCAGTGCCATACACTTACTATTAATACTATTACTTCTACTACTACTGAATTGTGCCGTCGTTACTACATAGGATCAATCCAAAGTAGAAACTGCACAATCCAGTTCAATTCTGTTTGACAAGATATTATAGAACAAAGTAGCAGCACGATAAATAAGCACAAGAATTCCCTTTCTCCTGAAATGTTGTAACCCCTCAGGACTTACACATGGCAGCATTTTTACAGGGCAGTTTTCAGATATATTTATTTAGGTCATTAATTTGGGTAAATTGACTGTCGGAAGGTGAGAGCTCTAAAACTGTTTCAGCCCTTCTATTCTCTTGTAGTCCTGGGGAAACCCAGAGAATTTGGTTATTCCTATCAGGGCCTCTGAAGCGAGAGTGGAAGAAATCATGGATTCTAAGCCCTTTTTGTGAAAGATTGAAGAAGAAGAGTTAGCAATCACAATCTCCCAGCTTAAAGTGTTATCCCCTATGGGTATTTTGAGGAGTTGGATGAGGGAGGACCACATCTGGTGAGGGTGTGGCATAGGGAGTAACAGCCCAACTTGAACACCTTGGCTGATTATGTCCAGTTGGCCATAGATTCGACCAAGCCACTGGAGCTCATTGATGATCCCTTTGAATTTGAGATTCCAATAGTGACCAATGAAGGGGAAAAGCAGAGCCCTGAGGATGCTGTAATGATGCATGGGTATGGGCAGATAGGCCTGGAAGAAGAAGTTCCTGTGATGTGTTGGAGCTGCTATGAGTTTTTTCTGAACCAAAACGATTGAGCCTGACTGCAAAACATGTGGAGTCCCAATATTTCCAAACATCCCAGGATCCCAAGGTGGCCAGAAAGTGCAAAATATGTTTCCACCCTGACGCTAAAACTTTGGACAGTGGAGAAGTGGGATTTCTTTCCCTAACCAGAGAAAGATGGATGAAATTCATAATAACCTTTCAACTAGCAGCTAGGCCTAAGAGAAAAAGCTCTGATACAGATAAAGAGGATTAACTAGATTGTTCCACAGATGTTGCAGAGCAAAGAGGATCTTAACAAGCATCCAGGAATCAAGGATTTCCTTGTCTCTGTGTTGAGCTGCACTTGTTTTGTATACCGTATGTTTTACTGCAGGGATTGTTTTCTTAAGTGATTAGTTTCTCGAGAGCTCCAGGCTTTCTGAGTTCAGGACTTCCTAATGGCAGTAGCAAATCTTCAGCTAGGATTCTGTTTGTTGGTGGCATTAGCTGCCAAGTGCTTGGAAGTAGTGATTAAGTAAACTCCAGTTAGTAATTACTGGGAAAATGGACTTTATTAATGAAGACGAAGGCCTACCCAGATCATGAGGGTTTGAAGATCAGAAGATCTTTCTTGTTCTTCAGAGATGTTTAAGAAGATTTTGAGTTAAAAAAAAAATAAAATTATGAATAAAATTGACACTTGAAAAATAATACTATAATAAGTATTGCCTTCATCTGCATCTGCCTGCATAATTGTATATTTTATTTCAGGTGCCTGCAATTATGGTGTTTGTTTTCAGAATTCAGTACTCAAGTTAGTGGAGGATTAAATCTGCGAGTGCCTGTCTTTTCTGATATTTTTTCAGGTGCCTGGAGTTTCAGCCATAGAGTCCATGGCTGGATGGAAGGAGGAGTGGAGAATGAGGAGGGTTGTCACTCAGGCAGTCAGATCCAGTTTAAAGACTATAAAAATGCTGACCAGGTTCTTTGTCGATAAGAGTGTGTTCTTGTGTTTTGCAGGGTGTAGGTTTCTGGTTTAGCCCCACTGCTTTGGATGTGGTTTAAAAGGTTGTGGAGGATATGCCTTGGCATTACCTTTCACACCCACATGGCCTTAAATATATTCATGTACTATATTGATCAGTAAGATTCCTTGCTGGTGTAAGCTCTAATTATTGTGGCTATTTGATTCCACAGGGGCCATAAAAGATTTTGTACAGTTCTTGGGGCTGGTTCCTCTCCTGATAGCTCTCACACAAGTCTCTATCCCTGAATCCTTTGTTGTGAGGGGAAGGATTTCTTCTTGTAGGCCCAACGTGACAGGGGTACCTTGGTAGCTTTTTTCCCTGGGAGAGGTACAACTCTTTTACTGCTGTGATGGCTGTCAATGCCAATAGCACACAGAGACTTTGCTTGAGTGTTCAAAACAAATACTTTATTGAAGGTGAATCAGATGAACTAATGGCAAGGTTTAAAACAGTTTTTAACCTCCACAGTGGGTATCTTCCCATTTACAGTCCGTCTTCTTTCTGTGCAAGGGTCTCTTGCTACTAGGACAGGGGAAACACTCATCCTCCAGGGATTGGAAAAAAATGAGGTTCCCAAGTGGGCAAGGTATCCTTGTTTGAGCAGGGAAACCCCTCCAAAGCTGGTAAAAAAAGATAACAACACAGTATCTGCATAGAGAGTCCCAAGACTCAGTTCTTTATTAAGTCTCAGTTTGTTCTTTCTTATAGTTCTCCACTGTCTGTCTCGATCTCTATCACTGTCTCTCTTGATCTCTCAATGTCATGACCCCCACAATGGACGGGATCCACTCTGGAACAGACATCTCTCAATGTTCCTTTCTTCAGGACAGGAAGGGAGCAGTATAACTCTTCCTCCTGGCTCTTCTACCCAAAAGTCCTTTTTTTCCCCCAAGCTGATCCAAACACTAGAAGGTCTCTGCAGCTCTGTCCTCCAGGAGGTCAGAGAGGGGTAGATCATCCCTATCCTGCCCCCCCCCCCCCCAGCAAAAGATTTCCCCATGACCTCTCTCCAAGCAAAACCCAGGTTTTCACAGGTTTCTTACAAAAAAAATTTGGAAAAAGCCCAAATAACCCTGGAAACCAACCTAGCCAGCCAGTGAGTGGACTGGAATGCAAGCTTCCCAACCTTGCTCAGGAACACCAGGCAGAGATTGCCTGAGTTCTCAAACTAGGTGCAAAATCCAATTTAGGAAAATCCTCTTGAATGATGTCAGAAGAGAATAGCTATGTTTAGAGAACTTGGACAAACCCCAGTGGGATGTGTTAGTTTTAACAAAACTCCTGTACCCAGTGAGTGCAGGGAGAGTCAAACAGTCAGCCTGCAGCCTGCTTCACAGAGATGGTCTTTCTCTCTACAGGGAAAGGACCTAGAGTTGGGCCTTCTCTCAGCAGAAGGAGGCCTGAAAATGTGCTCCTGTCCTAGGAAGGTGGCTGGGGCCCAAGATCGGCATTACCAAGCCTTCAGGGAAGGAAGCAGCCTTTGGGCTCAAGGGAGTGAATTCCAGAGAGGTTATGTGAAGATAAGACGTGGTCTTAAGGAAGAGAGTTGTAACTCCATATTCCTCATCTTTCAAAAGAAAGATGTTTGCAGGAAAAAAAAAATATTGCTCTTGGTGGGAGTTTAGCGAGAAAACTAACCAGCTGAAAAAGGTCCTGAAGAATTGCTGACTGAAAGAAAAGAAAATCAGCCAGAGACTCATGCTTTGAGATTTGGAAGAGAATTGAAGAATGAAAGGAGAAGAGCTGCATCCAGAGCAGATATTAGGGGAGACCCCAATGTGAAAGGTTCATGCCCCAAACAGCTTACCTGCTAAGGACATGCAGCATTTTGCTATTGTGAGGGACAGTTGTTATTTGTGCTGTTGGACTTTATTTGCTGGACTGTTTTGATGCATTGGACATTCACTGTGTTGCTTGGATTTTGTTCTGTCATCAGGGACCAGTAAAATCTTTTGTTTTGACCAACAGCCTTTGTGTGCAGTGTGGCGTTTTGGCTGGATGTTGCTGGAATAGTGTACAGAAGAGCCTCAGAGAAGAGAGAAAATCCTTAAGGACCTTGAGAAAAGTAATTTTCCCCACTTTCCCCTCCCCCCTCCCACCAAGGGGTGGGAAGGACACAGTAGGCATGGATACTGCCCTGGCCCATGATCCTCCCAGTGAGCCCTGTGACTATATCCAGAATGGGGGGTGGCGGCTCCATAGTGCTGCCTTTCCTTTCTCATTATACCCTATGGAAACAGGCTGAATACATGTGCGAGAGGGAAACGATGCAGGAGTTATGAGTAAAGTGTGTAAGCATTTTTTTTTTCTGCTTCCTGTCCATAGTTCACACTGATGCATTTTGGCATGTGTGATCCATGCTTTCTTTCTGTAGAGATTAACTGAGAGCTGAGGAGCAGATGACAAGTCTGAAAAGATATCATGAGCCACATGTGTATTTTAATAAGGCCGATGATGGCTTTTTCTGCCTGAGGAGGGTTAAGCCCCTGAAGACCTCATTGTCTATCTATTTTCTGCTATCGAGTCTTCCGAAGTCCCTGTTTTGTTCATCTGATCCTCTTGAATAGATGTTCACCACAGCCTCCATTCTGGCTTCTGACTGGGTAAACTATATGCACTGTAATTATGATAAGATCTCTCTTACCACACTGCTACAGTTTGCTTCCGTAAGCATGTTTTTTGCTCATTTTCAACCTGCTATTTTTGATGTGGAGGTTAAACAGTGGGGAAGATAGCAGAAAACATTTTTCTGGCACAGACCTCCCCCATTTCCTCTCCTGCACATATCTCCACTTCTTCTGAAGCCCAGAATTGCAGCAACCTTCTGAGCCTCCACGATTTGCAAACACAGCTTATTCACAACTCATGTTCAATCCTTATCACCGAAGTGTGGGTTCCTCAAAATCTGACAACATGCAAAAAAAAAAAAAAAAGATATATATATATATATATATATATATATATATATATATATATATATATATATATATATGGGAGTAAATCTCAGTTAGAATTTTACCAAAAAAATATGATAATCTGTCTGGATAATGCCATATACCGATTCTTAACCTAACGTCACTCAAAACTGACATTTATAATGACTGCCTAAGCACATATATACTGTAGGTCAGGGATATGAAAAAGCAGAGATGTCTAAACGAACTGGAGCTAGGATATCTGTGGCTGCAAATTCCGTATGTGGTTTGCAGATGGATTAGAGCTGCACAACTTGGAGATTCACCAGTTTCGCACCACTGTTTACTTGGAAAGAAGCGGTTATCTTTGGGCAGGCACCCACCGAGCAGCGAGAGCTCCCGATAAAAGCAAATTTCTGGTCCCTTTACATAGCCATCCTTCCAGTGCACATCGTGGTTCTGGACATGGTTTCGTTGCACACCATTTCTATGGCAGCAGTAACTGTGACAATTTAGAACAGGGCGTCATGCATGTCTTATCTTTGACTAGCACATGCTGTTTCTGCATATCTTTGTTTTTGACTAAATTGTTTACGTCAGCCTATTTTACATTTAATTTGTTAATTATTTCAGGAACACGTGTATTTGTGAAGCTTCTCTGGGAGGTACAGTCTTCCCTTTTGACATAAAGGTGTTGTGGGTTTTGAGGATTACTCACGGGGAAAATAGCTCCTTGTAGTCTTCCCGTAAGACTGGTAAAATAGAGCACATCATTCATTTACTAGAAAGTGTTGATTTACTTTTGTCTATTTATTTTTTTTAAGATTATTTCGGTTTATTATGTCCAGAGCCCCAGGACAATGTTCCACAATTCTAGCACATCATTAAAGAATGCCGCACTTAATTATATCTTTTCCCTGGGTGACTTGAGAGCTATGAACTTCTCTGTCATGCATTTTATGAAATCTTGAAAATGTTCTCTAAAATGCTTTCATTCTCCATTCTTAAGCATTACAGATATCATCAAAAGGAAGGTGAAATAATTTAGAAATAAAACTGAAAAAAAGTAAGAAGCTTCGGGAGCTTTACTATTATCCAAAGAACGCATTGGGTATTTTTTCTTCTTTGTACTGCTCCTACAGCTTTCACTGCTGCTTATTTCTGGGCTTAAGGCTTCAGGAGCCAATTTAAGCACAGTGAGCTTTCTTTGGCAGACTCTTGCACTTCTTCCTCTAACTCTCCTTTACCTGGGCATCCCAGCAATGGTCCTCTGCAGAGACAGACCGTAAGTCTCGTTGGATACTGGTAAAAATGCATTCTGTATGTGTCACTCCTCTTTGACAGGCAGGGATCGCTTTCATTCAGTGACTATGAACTGGCTGAATAGTTAGGGTAGAAATGAACCATGGTCTCCTTCATGGTAGCCCATGATGTCATTTTCTGATGCATTTTTAAGGTCGGCACCATTTTAATGTCACCTTGGTGCCATTTTTCTAGAGTTGTGATAGGACAGGAGTGGGTGGGGATTGCTCCTGCGCCTTTCTTCTACCAGGAACCCCACAGAAGGAGTGGGGGTGGGGGTTGTAGGGTCTGAGGAGGCCCCAGATGAGATTGGCTTGGATTGGCCCAGTTGTGTAAGCCTATGCACCATTTTCCAAAATGAAAAAAACCCAAGAATTTTCTGGGTTTTTATAGGGATGGTGCATTTGTGTCAAATAATCTGAAATTAAATTGAGCCATTTTGGTTCAGATTACTCATTCATTTCAAGCAAGTATGCTTCACTATTGACTAATGCAGAAATACAGAGGGAAATAGTTACACCTGCAAGTACAAGTAGATCAAGATCTGGAAGAGGAATGGTTAATTGCAGCACTGGATAGTGTACTACGGACAACATGGTTCACACACAATAAACAGAACTAGAAACAGTTACTGGGTGTAACTTGTTGATGTCAGAAGGCTTGTATACAAGCTTGTATAATAAGGTAACACGGCTCATCTACTGGAAACTCTGGAAACTCTCTAACATCACTGTACCAGAAAAGCACTGGGATCACAACTCTGAGAGAACTGTAGAGAATGAAGTTGTGATCACCTGAGACTTTTCTATTCCAAACAATAAAAGAATGATAGAAGAAAACCAGACATTGTTCTAAAGGAGAAAAACACAAGAACAACATCACATAGAAGTGTCAGTACCAAGTGACTATTTTGTAGGGATGTGCAGAGGGATGCCATACGTTGCATTTGGAATTCTGATTCTTGGGGGACAGATACAATGCATTCGGCCATATGGCACCCTGATACGTTAATATGTTGATTTCTATTCGTTTCCCCGCTAAAATTAAATTAACTACAACCCCCACCCTCCTGACCCCCCCCCAAGACTTACCAAAACTCCCTGGTGGTCCAGCGGGGGGGTCCGGGAGCCATCCCCTGCACTCACACCCTCGGCTGCCGGTTTCAAAATGGCGCCGATAGCCTTTGACCTACTATGTCACAGGGGCTACTGATGCCATTGGTCAGCCCCTGTCGCATGGATGGCCGGTGCCATCTTGTGCACCTACCATGTGACAGGGGCTGACCAATGGCACCGGTAGCCCCTGTGACATAGTAAGGGCAAAGGCTATCAGCACCATTTTAATTACTGGCAGCCAACGGCCCGAGTGCAGGCGATCACTCCCGGACCCCTGCTGGACCACCAGGGACTTTTGGAAAGTCTTGGGGGACCTTGCTGACCCCCACAAGACTTGCCAAAAGTCCAGCGGGGGTCTGGGAGCGACCTCCTGCACTCAGGCCGTCGCCTGCCATTATTCAAAATGGCACCGATAGCCTGTACCCACACTATGTCACAGGGGCCAACGGAGGTGGATACAGTCATGGGAACCAAAATATGAGGAGAGGAAATCATGCGACCTAGGGAGGCCTCTCCCACCAATCCTAGGTCCGAGAGTTCTCCAGCTTTTGAGGGCAATACTTACCATAATGACCGGTTCCTGTGCAGTAGAGACATCAATTTTGCTGGTGTCATCTTTGCCGTTCCTTGGAAAAAATCCTGAATTGGTCAATCTGCATGAGTTCTTCTATGGAGGTAGATACCTCTTATGGGTTGGAAGGAATGAGAGGATGCTGAAATTATGGTGCCAATTGGAGTGGATGGCAAGAAGTGATCATCTCTCGTAAATGTTCCTGAAACTGAAGGTCTAGACAAATAGCTAGGCAGATTTATTTATTTATTTATGTATGTATGTATGTATGTATTTAAAATCTTTTCTATACCAGCGGATCTCTAACAGCCAATTCATCCTTTATGGAGTCTGAAAGACCTTGACAGAAGATGACAACAAGACTCTCCTTTACCCAATGAAGTTCAGCTGCAAGGTGCGGAACTGAACTGCGTATTCGCCCACAGACTGTGATCCCTGATGAATATGGAGCAAATCTGAGGCTGTGGAGGCAGACCGGCCTAGTTCGTCGAACACCTAATGAAAATCCTTGAGGAAGTGGTCCAAATTATTCAGCAGTGAGTTGTCACTGTCCCATAGAGGGGAAGCCCATGCCAAGGCTGGCCCTTCTAAGAGGAAGAGGATGAAGGTAACCTTGGTTTTATCAGAGGGAAATAATGGAGCTTGTAATGAGAAGTGCATTTTGCATTAATATATGAATCCATGGCACAGTTTTGTATCTCCACTGAAGCAGGGAGGAGGAGGTAACTGCAGCACAGAACTGGGATGTGAGGGGGTTGGGGGTACTGGAGGAGCTGCTATAGCCAAAGCATTCATACGAGCAACTAGCCTTTCTAAGACTCCTGTTACTTGATCCAGGACTCCCTGTTGCTGATGAACTCATTTAGCTAGTCCTGGAATGGCCAGCAGTGATGTTAAATCTACCTGGCTCATGGCCTCGGCTATCTGTTACGTTTATGTGGACTCAATGATAGAAAGACAGCCTTACCTGAGCCCAAGCCAAGGTCAGATGCCACCGAGGATTGGACGGATGCAGATCCAGCTGGAGTGGAGTCAGAGCCAGCGTCTCCACTGAATCCCAGTTCAAGTAGAGACAGACAGGAGGTAGAGGAATCCAAGACAATCCCAGTCACAGGCAGGGAGCAAGCAAGAGAAATCCAAAGTCCAGTCCGGGTCAAAGGCTGGCAGCAGGCAAGAGGAATCCAAGACAATTCGGATCACAAGCAAGCGACAAGCAAGAGTAATACAAAGTCCAGTCCGGGTCAAAGGCAGGCAGCAGGCAAGAGGAATCCAAGACAAGCTGGGTCAAGACAAAGGCAAAACCAGCAGAGAGACAGCACCAGTACAAGCAAGCATGTAGCAGAGGCAAAGTTTGTGCCGGAGGGCTGGGTAGATATAGGCACAGTTTCCCACGCTACTGTTGGGACCGTTGGGAGGCATGCCGACGTGCCGAGGGGGAGCGGAGCCAAGCTGCTGAGTGGGTCATCCAGTGTCGCGCGACCATGATGTCACTTTTGCTTTGCGCTGCTTTGGGGTTTTGAAGGGTAAGCCCGATTCACAGCGGTAACACAACAGAGGTCAAACCAGGCCACAAGAACCTGGCAATTACCCAAACACTAAGAAGATCCCATACTACTGATGCCAATAATAGCAGAGGCCATTCCCTAAGTCAACTTGTTTATTAGCAGTTAATGGACTTCTCCTCCAAGAACTTATCCAAACCTTTTTTAAATCCAGCTACACTAACTGCACTAACAATATCCTCTGGCAACAAATTCCAGAGCTTAATTATGCATTGAGTGATAAAGAATTTTCTCCGATTAGTCTTAAATGTGCTACTTGCTAACTTCATGGAGAGCCCCCTAGTCCTTGTACTTGGATTTTCAGAAGGCATTTGACAAAGTTCCTCATGAGACGCTTCTAGGAAAAGTAAAAAGTCATGAGATAGGTGGTGATGTCCTTTCGTGGATTACAAACTGGCTAAAAGACAGGAAACAGAGAGTAGGATTAAATGGACAATTTTCTCAGTGGAAGGGAGTGGGCAGTGGAGTGCCTCAGGGATCTGTATTGGGACCCTTAATTTTCAATCTATTTATAAATGATCTGGAAAGAAATATGACGAGTGAGGTAATCAAATTTGCAGATGATACAAAATTGTTCAGAGTAGTTAAATCACAAGCAGATTGTGATAAATTCAGGAAGACCTTATGAGACTGGAAAATTGGGCATCAAAATGGCAGATGAAATTTAATGTGGACAAGTGCAAGGTGATGCATATAGGGAAAAATAACCCATGCTATAGTTAAACAATATTAGGTTCCATATTAGGTGCTACTACCCAAGAAAGAGATCTAGGCGTCATAGTGGATAACTCATTGAAATCGTCGGTTCAGTGTGCTGCAGCAGTCAAAAAAGCAAACAGAATGTTGGGAATTATTAGAAAGGAAATGGTGAATAAAACAGAAAATGTCATAATGCCTCTGTATCGCTCCATAGTGAGACCACACCTTGAATACTGTGTACAATTCTGGTCGCTGCATCTCAAAAAATATATAATTGCAATGGAGAAGGTACAGAGAAGGGTGACCAAAATGATAAGGGGAATGGAACAGCTCCCCTATGAGGAAAGACTAAAGAGGTTAGGACTTTTCAGCTTGGAGAAGAGACGGCTGAGGGGGGATTTGATAGAGGTGTTTAAAATCATGAGAGGTCTAGAACGGGTAGATGTGAATCGGTTATTTATGCTTTTGGATAATAGAAAGACTAGGAGGCACTCCATGAAGTTAGCATGTGGCACATTTAAAACTAATCAGAGAAAGTTCTTTTTCCTTCAACGCACAATTAAACTCTGGAATTTGTTGCCAGAAGATGTGGTTAGTACAGTTAGTGTAGCTGTGTTTAAAAAAGGATTGGATATGTTCTTGGAGGAGAAGTCCATTACCTGCTATTAATTAAGTTGACTTAGATAATAACCACCGCTATTACTAGCAACTGTAACATGGAATAGACTTAGTTTTGGGTACTTGCCAGGTTCTTATGGCCTGGATTGGCCACTGTTGGAAACAGGATGCTGGGCTTGATGGACCCTTGTTCTGACCCAGTATGGCATGTTCTTATGTTCTTATTATCCGAAAGTGTAAATAACCAATTCACATCTACTCATTCAAGACCTCTCATTATTTTAAAGACCTCTATCTTATACTGGTGAGCGAACAAAAGTACGCGTGTGCGCAGATTTATAAAATCTGCCTCATATTGAATAAAGTGTCTGACAAAGCTGAGCCCCAGTGGAGACTGGATGCCAGACAGATTCTGCCAATCCAAACTTTCTGGAATTTGTCAGCTAGGAAGGATGCAGACCAGTTTATTACTGTGAGGGTCTATGAGCAGTGTTTGACTCATGCCAGAAAGGATTCTCTGTGCTGAGTCCTCCAAACTCTTTGACGTGGAGATCCTGCTGGTGTCCATGTTCATTGCACTGCCACAGTTTATAAGCGACTGATTACCTTGCCTCAGCTTGGGTCTCAGTTAGCCCTAGTTGTCCATTCTTGTTTGAATCCAGTTTGGCCCTAGTTTGTGGCCTATTCTTGTCTATTTTGCCCAAGTTTGTGGTCTTCTGGTTCTCTTTGTTCTGCCTTATTGGTTATCTTGTTCTCTGTGTGACCCTAGTTTTCAAGTTCTGCCAGCCACCAGAACCTGAGGGCTCAACCCAAGTGGGAGGTGGCTGGTTCACGAAGAAGATTCTGATTCCAGTCCAGTTCCTGTTCTCCAAAGCGAGCTGCACCTCTCTTCAGCCCCTCTCCAACTCCAGGGCTTAATACCATGGCAGTCCTGCCATGACATCAAGCTGAGGCCAGTCTGACTCCATGGGTGCAGAATTATGGATCCCCCTTGAGCCTGGCTTGATTTTATTTTTTTTAGGCTCTAACCTGCAGCTCTCCAAGTTCATGCATTCCAAGTAAAAAACACAGAGTCTGGATCTTCTGTTTGTGTTTTTCTAAGAATGCTTCTGATATGTTTGTGACTTGTCAGCCTTCTATTTCCATACTCCAGTCCTAGCACCAATGGAGTAAATGCCCACTGTTTCTACAGCTCCTCTACCTGTCTCTACACTGGTGAAGTCAGGCCCAGTTCCCAAGAATCTTGTTATGAACCTGCCCGCGAGGAGCGCGGGCAAGCCCCTTACCTCCCGTGGCCAGTCGGGCCGCTGGCACTGTTTCCTTTGTGGCGGGCGTGCTGCCATCGCCGGGCTCCTCCCTGGCTGCCTCCGGGCCGGCGCGGCGGGGTCGGGCCGCCGGGGGCTCTACCTTACAGCTGGGATAGCTGCTGCCGCTCCTATTCCTCCCGATGTGGCTAGGACCGTCCCTGGGGTCCTCGGATGCCAGGGAGCCGTCCTCACCGATGCCAGGGTCTTCAGCCGGCAGGGAAGCCGTCCCTGCCGGTGCCTGCTGCTGCCCGGGTCCTTGCCCGGCAGGGAAGCCGTCCCTGCCGGTGCCTGCAACCAGCCTGAAGTCCTCTCTTCTTTCTTCGTGCCTGAAGCCTCTCCTGCTTGCTTCAGTGGGCCTTCCACGTGGCAGGGACGCCACCAATGTCCCTGCTCTCTTCTCCTCCAGCTTCCTAAAGTATGGGCGCGCGCCTCTCTCCTTCTCTTCAAGGGCCAGCCAGGTATGACCCCCTGCTATCTCCTCCCTGGGCATTGTCCTCTTCAGCCCTACAAAAGGGCCAAGCGTTCATTCTAGCTTTGGTTTTGCAAGGAGTTAGTTGCTCCTGGATGTTCCTGTCTTCGCTCCAGGAGTCTTCGCTGTTCCAGCTCTTCTTCAAGGTCCTGTGTTCTTTGTTTCCTGTCGGAACTCCATATCTGTTCCTGATGTCCATGATCCGGTCCTGATGCCTGTCTCCTGATCCTGATGTCCGTGATCCAGTCCAGTTGTCCTGAACCCCTGGTTCCTCGTTGCCACCCTTCCTGGCGTGCCACGTCGTGGTCCACAACCAACTCCACGGGCAGGCTGTGTAGGGTGCCTCATGGTGCAATGCCTTCTTCACTTCTGCAGCACAAGCCTCCGGGAGACTTCCGCTTGTATCTTTGTCCCTGGTCTACAGAGTCCCTTGTGCTTGCTCCGTCCATGCCAAAGACTCTACTAGTACCTGTGCAGTCTCAGCGTGATCTGTGACTAGCCACTGGTGGCTGTGTAGGGCATGCCCTGGTGCAGGCCTCTACAGCTTCTGAGACGTGTTCCTCTTCTTCTCACCACATCTCGCCTAGAGGCTCTTCGAATCCAGCGTGGTCTGTGAACAGCCCCGCGGGTGGGCTGTGTAGGGCGTGCTGCTTCATAGTCTCAACCCAGTACTTTACTTGACTCTTCTGAATACCTTGAACCTTTCTCTGAGTACCTTGTTCCTGAGTCTCGTCTGTGTATCCAAGTACCTCATTCCTGAGCCTCGTCTGAATCTCCATGTTCCGGACTTCATTGCCCTGACCTCCATCCGGCCTGCCGCTTCTTGCCGTTACCCAGCGGCAGGTCCGAAAGGGCTTGGAATGCTCGGAGGACTGTTCATAAGACCTCCATTGTGTTGATGGTCTCCCCGAAGCGTTCAGGTCCGGTGGAGGGTCATTCTCTTCAGTCATCTGTCTGCAGTCCAGCCTTGCTCCTGTCCAGCCCATGCTTGGGCATGCCTCGCCTGCCACAGCACCTCTTCGCAGTTCCTATGGGGTCCAGCCGTGGTCCAAGAACACACATTCCCCTGGAAAGCGGAACCACTCTCCTAGCGCTTCCTAACAAATCTAGTGCCTGCTGGTTATATAGACCCAGCTCCCAAGAAGCCAGCTTTAGAATCGCAGACTCTGGCTTGTATAGTTCCATTGGCTCCATTTCAGGCCTTCCCAGTCTCAGCTACCTTGAAAATCTTGATTCTAGTTCCTACTACTTCAGCCTCAGTCCTAGTTCTAGTCAATCCAGCACCTTCATCTGATGCAGGAGTAGCTATTACAGGCTTCATTCCCAGGAATCTGCTCCCAGAAGCAGCAGCTGCCCCAGCATACGCTCCAGAGAATCCATATCCAGCAACAGCAAATCCAAGCTCTGCACTGGAGAATCCACATCTAGCAGCTGCAGTTCCAAGCTCTGCTCCAGAGAATCCTCATCTAACAGCAGCTGCTCCAAGCTCTGCTCTGTAGAATCTGCATCTAGCAGCAGCTGCTCCAAGCTCTGCTCTGTAGAGTGTGTATTCAGCAGAAGCAGCTGTTCCATAGTCTGCTCTGCATTCTCTGTTCTAGGTTCTGCTCTGCAGCTGTATTTCCCATCCCTTTAAAGTGGGGTACTGCTGCCTTGGACCCCAGTTTCAGTTGGGATCTTGGGGGGGGGGGGGGGTGTCCTCCTTAATGGTGTCTTGAATCCACTCTTTTTTTTTTGGGGGGGGGGGGAGGGGAGGATATGTGGGCAAGGCTCACCTTCCACTAGCAGGGGTCCTCAGTGAGCCATGTACACTCTCTTCTCAGTCCTCCAAACTATGTGGCTTGGAGGTCCTGCTGGCAGTCATGTCCATTGCTCTGCCACAGTTTATAAGCCAACTTCACAGCAGGCACCTTGCCTTAGCTTAGGCCTCAGTTAACACTAGTTGTGGCCTATTCCATTCTTTCCTGATTCCTGTTTGGCCCTAGTTTGTAGCCTTCTGGTTCTGTTTGTTCTATTCTTGTCTGTTTGGTCCAAGTTTGTTTGGCATTCCACCTTATTTTGTTCTTCTCTGTTTGGCCCAAGTTTATGACCTTCGGATTCTGTTGGTTTGTTCTGTCTTATTAGTTACCTTGTTCTCTGTGCGGCCCTAGTTTTCAAGTCTTGCTGGCCACTGGAACTTGAGAGCTGAACCTGAAGAAGAGGTGGCTGCAGTAATCAAAATGGCGCCGATAGCCTTTGCCCTTACTATGTCACAGGGGCTATCGGCGCCATTTTGATTACTGGCAGCCGACAGCCCGAGTGCAGGAGATGGCTCCAGGACCCCCACTGGACCACCAGGGATTTTTGGCAAGTCTTGGGGGGGGGGGTCAGGAGGGTGGAGGGTTGTAGTAAATTAAATTTAAAGGGTTGGGATGGGGTTTTTTTTGGGAAACGAATACATATGTAACTAATGAACGGATCGGGGTCCCCTGAGAACAGATGCAGAGAACGACGCAACACACTGTTCAAGCTGTGCACTTGCATAGGGCGGCGGCCTGGAGGGGATGGCAGCCTCAGGGCTGCGACCAAATTAAGAGAGTTGCTGGCGCCGCTGCACAGCAAAGAAGAAGAGAAGCCGCGGGACCACAGTGGTGAAGAGGAGAGACTTGCAGGGCTGTAAAGCAGTTCCCAACCCATCTCCCAGCGAAAATGCAGCAGTGGAGGACTGCGTGGCGAACAGAAGGAGGAACCATAGGGCTGTGCGGCCATTCGCAAGCCACTGCGTGGCAAAGATGATTGATTTGCAGGGCCGCGCTGCGAAGAAAAGTAGAGCTCTAGGGCCGTGCGGCGGTTCTCAACCCACTACATAACAAAGATGATCGATTTCAGGGTTGCATGGCGAAGAAAAGGAGGAGCCATAGGGCCGTGCGGCGGTTCCCAACTGCCGCATGGCGAAGATGAGACGGAGAGACATGAGGTCAAAATGAAGAGCTGCAGGACAGCCAGAAAAAAAAAACCCAAGTCACCAGGCAGCTCCCAACCTGTCCCGTGGAAAAAGCAAGGGCCAGGGCTAAGCAGGAGGAAACCTGTGTGTGTCTATTGTCTAAGCTTGTGTGTGTCTGAGCATGTATGTGTGTGTGCACGTGTGTGTTTGTATCTGAGTATATGTTTGTGTGTGTATATCTGTGTGTGTGTGTATGTGTGTGTGTGTGCGCGTGTGTGTCTGAGTATATGTTTGTGTGTGTGTATATCTGCGTGTGTGTGTGTTTGTGAGCGCGTGTGTGTCTAAGTATATGTTTGTGTGTGTGTGTGTATATATATCTGCGTGTGCGTGCATGTCTGAGCATATTTGTGTGTGGGGGGTGTCTGAGCATGAATGGATGTATGTGTGGGTGTCTGAGCGAAAGTGGAGTGTGTGAGGGTGACTGAGCATAAGAACATAAGAACATAAGAAAATGCCATACTGGGTCAGACCAAGGGTCCATCAAGCCCAGCATCCTGTTTCCAACAGTGGCCAATCCAGGCCATAAGAACCTGGCAAGTACCCAAAAACTTAGTCTATTCCATGTAACCATTGCTAATGGCAGTGGCTATTCTCTAAGTGAACTTAATAGCAGGTAATGGACTTCTCCTCCAAGAACTTATCCAATCCTTTTTTAAACACAGCTATACTAACTGCACGAACCACATTCTCTGGCAACAAATTCCAGAGTTTAATTGTGCGTTGAGTAAAAAAGAACTTTCTCCGATTAGTTTTAAATGTGCCCCATGCTAACTTCATGGAGTGTCCCCTAGTCTTTCTACTATCCGAAAGAGTAAATAACCGATTCACATCTACCCGTTCTAGACCTCTCATGATTTTAAACACCTCTATCATATCCCCCCTCAGTTGTCTCTTCTCCAAGCTGAAAAGTCCTAACCTCTTTAGTCTTTCCTCATAGGGGAGTTGTTCCATTCCCCTTATCATTTTGGTAGCCCTTCTCTGTACCTTCTCCATCGCAATTATATCTTTTTTGAGATGCGGCGACCAGAATTGTACACAGTATTCAAGGTGCGGTCTCACCATGGAGCGATACAGAGGCATTATGACATTTTCCGTTTTATTCATCATTCCTTTTCTAATAATTCCCAACATTCTGTTTGCTTTTTTGACTGCCGCAGCAAACTGAACCGACGATTTCAATGTGTTATCCACTATGACACCTAGATCTCTTTCTTGCGTTGTAGCACCTAGTATGGAACCCAACATCGTGTAATTATAGCATGGGTTATTTTTCCCTATATGCATCACCTTGCACTTATCCACATTAAATTTCATCTGCCATTTGGATGCCCAATTTTCCAGTCTCACAAGGTCTTCCTGCAATTTATCACAATCTGCTTGTGATTTAACTGCTCTGAACAATTTTGTGTCATCTGCAAATTTGATTATCTCACTCGTCGTATTTCTTTCCAGATCATTTATAAATATATTGAACAGTAAGGGTCCCAATACAGATCCCTGAGGCACTCCACTGTCCACTCCCGTCCACTGAGAAAATTGCCCATTTAATCCTACTCTCTGTTTCCTGTCTTTTAGCCAGTTTGCAATCCATGAAAGGACATCGCCACCTATCCCATGACTTTTTACTTTTCCTAGAAGCCTCTCATGAGGAACTTTGTCAAACGCCTTCTGAAAATCCAAGTATACTATATCTACCGGTTCACCTTTATCCACATGTTTATTAACTCCTTCAAAAAAGTGAAGCAGATTTGTGAGGCAAGACTTGCCCTGGGTAAAGCCATGCTGACTTTGTTCCATTAAACCATGTCTTTCTATATGTTCTGTGATTTTGATGTTTAGAACACTTTCCACTATTTTTCCTGGCACTGAAGTCAGGCTAACCGGTCTGTAGTTTCCCGGATCGCCCCTGGAGCCCTTTTTAAATATTGGGGTTACATTTGCTATCCTCCAGTCTTCAGGTACAATGGATGATTTTAATGATAATTTACAAATTTTTACTAATAGGTCTGAAATTTCATTTTTTAGTTCCTTCAGAACTCTGGGGTGTATACCATCCGGTCCAGGTGATTTACTACTCTTCAGTTTGTCAATCAGGCCTACCACATCTTCTAGGTTCACCGTGATTTGATTCAGTCCATCTGAATCATTACCCATGAAAACCTTCTCCATTACGGGTACCTCCCCAACATCCTCTTCAGTAAACACCAAAGCAAAGAAATCATTTAATCTTTCCGCGATGGCCTTATCTTCTCTAAGTGCCCCTTTAACCCCTCAATCATCTAACGGTCCAACTGACTCCCTCACAGGCTTTCTGCTTCGGATATATTTAAAAAAGTTTTTACTGTGAGTTTTTGCCTCTACAGCCAACTTCTTTTCAAATTCTCTCTTAGCCTGTCTTATCAATGTCTTACATTTAACTTGCCAATGTTTATGCTTTATCCTATTTTCTTCTGTTGGATCCTTCTTCCAATTTTTGAATGAAGATCTTTTGGCTAAAATAGCTTCTTTCACCTCCCCTTTTAACCATGCCGGTAATCGTTTTGCCTTCTTTCCACCTTTCTTAATGTGTGGAATACATCTGGACTGTGCTTCTAGAATGGTATTTTTTAACAATGACCACGCCTCTTGGACATTTTTTACTTTTGTAGCTGCTCCTTTCAGTTTTTTTCTAACAATTTTTCTCATTTTATCAAAGTTTCCCTTTTGAAAGTTTAGCACGAGAGCCTTGGATTTGCACACTGTTCCATTTCCAGTCATTAAATCAAATTTGATCATATTATGATCACTATTGCCAAGCGGCCCCACCACCGTTACCTCTCTCACCAAGTCTTGTGCTCCACTGAGAATTAGATCTAAAATTGCTCCCTCTCTCGTCGGTTCCTGAACCAATTGCTCCATAAAGCTATCATTTATTCCATCCAGGAACGTTATCTCTCTAGCGTGACCCGATGATACATTTACCCAGTCTATATTGGGGTAATTGAAGTCTCCCATTATTACTGCACTACCAATTTGGTTAGCTTCCCTAATTTCTCTTAGCATTTCACTGTCCATCTCACCATCTTGACCAGGTGGACGGTAGTATACCCCTATCACTGTAGTCTTCCCTGATACACAAGGGATTTCTACCCATAAAGATTCAATTTTGTATTTAGTCTCATGCAGGATGTTTATCCTGTTGGACTCTATGCCATCCCGGACATAAAGCGCCACACCTCCTCCCGACTGCTCCTCTCTGTCATTGCGATATAATTTGTACCCCGGTATAGCACTGTCCCATTGGTTATCCTCTTTCCACCATGTCTCTGAGATGCCAATTAAGTCTATGTCATCATTTACTGCTATACATTCTAATTCTCCCATCTTACTTCTTAGACTTCTGGCATTATCATACAAACATTTCAAAGTTTGTTTTTTGTTTGTATTTTTATTCTGCTTTTTAATTGATAGGGATAAGTTAGAATTTTTTAGCTCAGGTGAGTTTTTAGTTACAGGCACTTGGACTACTTTTCTAATTATTGGAACCTCACTGTCGGGATGCCCTAATTCTAATGCATCATTAGTATCCTTTAAAGATACCTCTCTCCGAACCATGCGCTGCTGAGCGACTGTCGGCTTTCCCCTTTGTTCTAGTTTAAAAGCTGCTCTATCTCCTTTTTAAAGGTTAGCGCCAGCAGTCTGGTTCCACCCTGGTTAAGGTGGAGCCCATCCCTTCGGAAGAGACTCCCCCTTCCCCAAAAGGTTCCCCAGTTCCTAACAAAACTGAATCCCTCTTCCTTGCACCATCGTCTCATCCACGCATTGAGACTCCGGAGCTCTGCCTGCCTCTGGTGACCTGCGCGTGGAACAGGGAGCATTTCAGAGAATGCTACCCTGGAGGTTCTGGATTTAATCTTTCTACGTAAGAGCCTAAATTTGGCTTCCAGAACCTCCCTCCCACATTTTCCTATGTCGTTGGTGCCCACGTGTACCACGACAGCCGGCTCCTCCCCAGCACTGTCTAAAATCCTATCTAGGTGACGCGTGAGGTCCGCCACCTTCACACCAGGTAGGCATGTTACCAAGCGATCCTCACGCCCACCCGCCACCCAGCTATCTACATTCCTAATAATCGAATCACCAACTATGACGGCCGACCTAACCCTTCCCTCCTGGGCAGTAGGCCTTGGGGAGATATCCTCAGTGCGAAAGGACAATGCATCACCTAGAGAGCAGGTCCTTGCTACAGGATCCTTTCCTGCTACACCTGGTTGGTGCTCTCCCATTATGAGACCTTCTTCCTCCAAGGCAGCACCAGGGCTGCCAGTCTGAAGTTGGGACTGGACTACTATGTCCCTGAAGGTCTCATCTATATACCTCTCTGTCTCCCTCAGCTCCTCCAGGTCTGCCACTCTAGCCTCCAGAGATCGGACTCGTTCTCTGAGAGCCAGGAGCTCTTTGCATCGCATGCACATGTACAACTTCTCACCGGTGGGTAAAATATCATACATGTGACACTCGATGCAAAAGACTGGGAAGCCCCCCTCTTGCTGTATGTGTGTACGTTTGAGCAGAAGCGGAGTGTGTGTGTGGGTGTCTGAACATGTGCATGTGAGAGGAAGCATATGTGTGAAAGAGGGAGCATGTGTGTGAGTGAGAGAGGGAGCACTGAGACAGATGCAAGCTCTAGGGATGATGGAATAAGAGGTCTAAATAGTAGTAAGTTCTTTTTGAGCAGTAAATTCTTCAGTTTATATCAGGAAAGTTTGAGGTATTGAAGCATAGGGTGTTCTCTTCGTATGTGTGTTTGAGCATGTGTGCGTTTGTGAGTGTGAGTGTGTGTGTGTGTGTGTGTTTGTGTGTATGTAAGAGGGAACATGTGTGTGTGTGAGGGAGAGTGCATATGTATGTATCTGTCTGTTTAGATATATATATATATCCACAACAATCTCAGAATGACTAGAAATCAAAGATTTCCAGGTATGGAGAGTGTGAATTATTTTATCCTTTTTAATTTTTAGATGCTCTTTGATGTGTCTGCTGTTTCGAAATATTTTATTGGTGTTTGAGAAATTTAAAACAAATTGTTTATCAGTTTTTAATTATTGGATCTTCCATTCAGAGGCTGTTTTGAAAAATTATTTTTTATTAGTATGTTTATACTATTATAATTAATGTATTTATTGTATTTCTTGATTTTGTTTAATATCTGACTTTCCATTGTTGCATTGCATAGAGTCTGACTTGTTGCGGTTTTCCTATTCAGTTTTTGCCTGCATGTTTCTATTATGCTTTATGGTTTCTTTTTCCTGTATTTGGTGAGGGTCTGCCTGTGTTCTGCATGTGTGATCGAGGAGGGGTAGTCTAGAAGGTAGGAATCTATAGCAGCTTGATTTCTTCTATTTTCTGAATAGGAGGTGTATTGGTATTTTAAGGCCTGGTGTAGGGTTGTTACTTTTTAAAGTGCTGGCAGTTAGTGCTGTTTTGGTGTGAGAAGTTTATTATATTTTAATTGTAATTTACCCGTGGCTTTCTGAGAGTCAAACCCTCATCTAACACGCATTACAGTAGCCCAATGCCATATGGGTTCCAAGTGTCGTTTTTTTTGTAGGATTTTCTGGTTGGCACCAAGGAATTGCATACAAATACATATGATATTTTTTTCACCTCAGAAGACTGTACTTTGAATAATATTTTTCATGTAAAATCTGTTATTATATATGCATAGTTTTTAACCGTGTACATGGAGAGGACAGGAGGCTGGGTGCAAGGGTATAAGATTTGCTTAGGGCACCTAATACTCTTGTACCAGCAAGTTACTGGAAGGAGCTGGGCTTTTTTTTTTTTTGGCAGGCCCGAGACAGAGAATGAATGAAGTGGAGCAGCACATTAATTGTTCGCACAGGGCAGCCAAAAAGCTAGCATCGGCCCTAAAGACTGATAATAAAATAATGAATGTTTTTCTTTTCCTTTTTTCCTCTCCCTGCTTTCCTTCGGTGCAGGTGGCAGGTATGGCCCCGGCGTGTTCCGTAATGCTGACAATCGAGCAGGAACGAGTGAAATGCCTGGGCAGCTCAGAGTTTGAAAATCATACATTAGGTAAGCATCTCCTACAATGCTTAATTTGCAGAAAAGTTAGATGCCATTTATCAGTGTGTGGGGGTGTTTTATTTTAAAAAGCAACACAGAAAAACATGTAGAATATGATTGGATGCAAACATTTAGAAATCTGCCTGGCTTCTGGGCAAGTAGTTCAGTATAACTTGTCCAAGCTCCTCAGTCAGAGGACTGCAGTGGTTTGACTTGTGCTGGTGCCGCGGATCCTTCTAGAAAACTATTTTCATTAAGCTGAAGGGAAGTGCTTTGCCCCTGCCCCCAGTTAAGTGCTCTGGCCTTGGGTTTTCTCTCTTTTTCTTCTCCATGATCTCACCTCACAAAATATAATGATATTTTCCAATGATTCAACACCTTGACTCTGTTTTGCTCTGCTATTAAGCAATTGGTTTGATATTACCGTTAACCCTCTTCAAACCTTTAAGGCCTAGCATTTCTACTGCTGATTTATATACAAGACTGACTCAGACATTACTTTTTTTTTTTAATTGCGATTTGGAGGGTAATGGTTCACACAGTTATTAGGGAAGCTTATGGTAATCTGCAGTCAACATAGTTCTTGCAGTCCATTAATAGCTTTCTTTTTTTAAAATTAAGTGCAGTTATGCATTGCAAACCAAAGCAGAGGAATTGAAAGGCAGACTGAACAAGAGGTTGCATCCATGGTGAAATTCCTCCTGTTTCTGCAGTTTCTTTTAATTGTACTAATGGGATGCCATATGTTAAATAGCACATTATTCTACCAGACTTTAGCAGACAACTTTTTATATTTCATTCAGATTCCAATAAATAGGAAACTTGTTTAGTTTTAAACGGTGATACTGTGTGCTGGAGCAAACTCTTATAAGCTGTAGCTGATGACGATTTGATTATTTTGTTTTTCATACACTAAAGCCCAGCAAATTTCGGGCATAAATAGGTACCATTTTTCTTTGCTTTGAAGATGTGCATTTCCCTTAATATGTTCAAAATCAGATGTGGATTGTTGAGGAGAAAGGTGGCCAGAAATATTTATTTCATATCTCTTTCTTTTGAATTGCATAATTTTTATTTCAAGATTCCAAGTGAAAGCTTACATTTATCATAGGTCAGAACTTTCTAAACATGTCCAGGGGACCCCACAGCCAATCAGGTTTTCAGGATATTCATAATGAATACGCATGAAAAAAATGTGCATATCATAGAGACATGGTATATGCAAATTTATTTCATGCATATTCATTGCAGATATCCTAAAAGCCTGACTGGCTATGGGGTCCTCAGGACAGGTATGGGAAGCCCTGTCATAGGTAAAGTAGAGTTGCTTACCTGTAACAGGTGTTCTCCAAGGATGTTAGTCCTCACACATGGGTGACATCATCAGATGGAGCCCTGACACGGAAAACTTATATCAAAGTTTCTAGAACTTTGACTTGGCCACATTGAGCATGCCCAATAGGGACCCGCTTCAGTCTTATTTGAATTAGACATAAACCAAAATATAGGAGAAACCCTCCACGGGGTGGTGGGTGGGTTTTGTGAGGGCTAACATCCTGCTGTCCTTGGAGAACACCTGTTACAGGTGAGCAACTCTTCTCCGAGGACAAGCAGGATGGTAGTCCTCATACATGGGTGAATCCCTAGCTATAGGCTGTCCCCAACATTAAAGGGGACCAATAGACACCCAAACTAAGTGCCAACGGGCACAACAACACTGGTGTTGTTGGTAACAAGAGGGGAGACAGCCTGAACCCAAACAATGGGCCCTAGGTGGGAGAGAGTTGGGTTCTACACCTCAAACAGTTTCTGAAGGACAGATTAGCCAAACCTACTATTGCATCAGCCATCCCTATCCAATCAATAATGAGATGTGAATGTGTGGAGAGAACTCCACATTGCAGCCTTCCAGATCCTCTCTATAGGGACTGCTTGCAAATGGGCCACTGATGCTGTCATGACTCGGATAGAATGAGTGTTGACATCATCCCCAAGATGAACTCCTGCCTGGGCAGTGGGCATAACAGAAGGAGTCAATTTGATAGTGTCTGTTTGGCAATACCCAACCTATTTCTATCAAAAGAAACAAAAAGTTGGGTGGACTGTCTATGGGCTTCTGTCCACTCCAGATAGAAAACTAAGGCTCTCTTGCAGTCCAAATTGTGCAGGACTTGTTCACCTTGTTGTGAATGTGGCCTGGGAGAGAATGTTGGCAGGACGATGGACTGGTTAAGATGGAAGTCCATTACCACCTTAGGCAGGAACTTAGGGTAACCCTGCATGTGCATCCTATCATGGAAATACTTCATATAAGGTGGATAAGTCACTAAGGCCTGTAGTTCACTGACCCTGCATGCTGAAGTGACTGCTACCAAAAATATGACCTTCCAGGTCAGGTATGTCAGGTCACAGGAGCCCATTGGCTCAAAAGGAGCTTTCATCAGCTGAGCTAACACCACATTGAGGTCCCAAGACACAGCGGGATGCCTTAGGGGAAGCTTCAGCTGAAGCAGGCCCTTCATAAAGTGTACAACTATAGGCTGTACAGAGCTTGGCATACCTTCTACACTAAGGGGGTATGTGCCAATTACACTAGATGAACCCTAACAGAATTTGTCTTCAAGCCAGCTTCCAACAAGCATAGAAGGTAATCAAGCAGTTTTTGTGTGGGGCAGGAGAAAGGATCTAAGGCCTTTTGCTCACACCACACGGAAAACCACCTCCACTTCAGTCCATAGGACTTCCTAGTGGAAGGCTTTCTAGAAGCCACCAGAACTGAGACGTATATTCTGAGAGATCGAGTAATTGAAGAATTACCCTCTCTACATCCAGGCTGTGAGTGACAGGGCCTGAAAGTTGGAATACTGCAACCTGTCTTGATCCTGTGTTGAAATCTGGGGAAGTCCCCGGACTGGTCAGTTTCTGGATGAATAACTCCTGTAGGAGTGGAAACCAGACCTTTCTCGTCCAATGAGGATCATAGTTCCTCTGTCCTCATGAAGTTTCAAGAGAGCCTTTGCTACCAGTGGAGTTGAAGGACATGAATACAGAAGACCTTTGCCCCAGTATTGTGCGAGGGCATCTGAGGCTGGTTTGTCACGTGTCATGTACAGAGAACAGAACTGAACCTTTGTGTTCCAAGGCACTTTCAGGCTTCCCCAGAGGTGGAAGATCCAATTTGCGACCCCTTGGTCCAGAGACAATTCATGGGGTCTGAAGGCATGACTCAGCCTGTCTGCTAACACATTCTCTACGCTGGGTAGGTACATGGCCCTGAGTGCCATCCCATGAGAGAGGGCCCAGGACCAGATTTGAACTGCCTTCTGACACAAACTTCCTTTCTTGTTAACATACCAATTTGCTACTTGGTTGTTGTTTTGAATCAGGACAACTTTGTTGGACAGCTGATCTCTGAAAGCCCATAACACGTAACTGATCCCCTGGAGCTCCAGGAAGTTGATTTGACAACAGCATTCCTGGACAGATCAGATACCTTGAGTGCTGAGCCCATCTACATGAGCTCCCCAACCCAGGGGGGACACATCTATGGTTAGAATAATTTGTATAGGAGGGCGTGAAAAGGGAATTCCTGGTTCCAGATTTGAAATTACCTGCCACTGGAACAATGAGTCCCGGAGGTGCTGAGTGACTCGGATGCATTTCTGGAGGTTCTGCATGGCTTGATACCACTGCAACTCAGGGTCCATTGGGCTGATCTCATGCACAAGTGTGCTAAGAGAGTGACAAGAACTGTTGCGGCCATGTGAGCCAACAACATCAATATTTTTCAAGCCAACACCTGCTGGCTCTGTTGAATCTCTGCTGCAGTGGTCATCAGGTAGATGGACCTTTATTGAGGAAGGCCTTTGCCTGAGCCATATCTAGCAGGGCTCCTATGACGTTCAATTGTGGTGTCGGGCTGAGATGGGACTTTGGCTATTTGATGACGAACCCTAGTGACTCCACCCAAATGGTCAGGTGCAAGGACCTGAAGGCCCCTGCCTGAGAGATGCTTTTGACCAGCTAATCGTCCAGATAAGGAAAGATGTTCACTCCCATCCTGTGCAGGTGCGCCATCACTATGGCCAGGCATTTTGTAAAGACATTTTGGGCTTATGCAAGCCCAAACAGCAAAACATGATACTGGAAGAGCTGTGTTCCCACCATGAATATGAGATGCTACCAGTGACTGGGAAGATCTTGATGTAGGTGTACATGTCCTTCAGATTGAAGGAACATAGCCAGTCCCTTTTTTGCAGTAAGGGGGATCAAGTTGCCCAGGGAAACCATCTTGAACTTTTCTTTATGGAAAAATTTGTTCAAAGCCCTCAGGTCTAGGATGAGATGGAGTCCTACTGATTTCTTTGTAATCAGGAAGTACCTGGAGTAAAATCCCTGCCCTCTTTGCCCTGGTGAAATGGACTTGATCGCGCTGGGCATTAAGAGGGAGGAGAGCTTCTTAAGTAGTACCTGCTGATGTGTTACCGGGCCTCAAAACAGGCTCAAGGGACAATTTACCATGGCACCTAAAAGGTTTAATTGGTAACCCTGATGGACGATGGAAAGAACCCACTGTTCTGAGGTTACACTGGGCTACCAGTTTGCAAAGAACTATAGCTTTCTCCTGGCAGATTCATCGCCCGAATTACAGGTGACCAGGCTAGGCTCCCTATGACGGTCAAAACCTTGCCCTGGGAGTTGTATGAGGCACCAACTGGGCCTTTGGAGCTCTTTGCTGCTTGGGACAGGTGCAAGAGCTCTGAGGTTGTGGACGAGAGCAAGAGGGAAGAGGATAGTACTTCCTTTGGTGAAAGAAAAGCTTCTTCTACCCTGATCTCGCAGACCTCCTAGGTGAGGAGGATGGTCTGAAGTGCTGAACAGGAGTTGCTGGAGGATCTCATGGTGGTTCTGGAACTGGGCCACTGCATCCTTCACCTTATCTCTGAAGAGATTCTTTCCAGTGCACAGCCTGTCAGCGAGTCTTTCCTTTAGCTCCGGTCGAAATCCAAGGCTCACAGTCATATCATTCTGTGAGTGCTGATTCCCGCTGCAGAGACATTTGATGCTGTTTCAAAATCATCATAGGCTGTGTGGGCCTTGTGTTTTCCACACCCCAGGTTCTTATGCACCAGCAACATGAGGGTGTCCTGCTTCTGCTGAGGCAGATGCTCGGCCACCTCCCGCACCTGCTTCCAGATGTCCCGCGAGTACTGGCTTATGTAGAGCTGGAAAGAAGCTATGTAGATAATGAGCATAGCTCCCTGAAAAACTTCCTCCAAAGAGCATCCATCGCTCTGAGATCCTTCCCTGGGGGCATCAAGGAATGGGTCCGAGAATGCTTGGCTCTCTTGAGAGCAGATTCAACCACCACTGATTGGTGAGGCACTGACACTTGTCAAATCCGGCAGCCTTCTGAATGAGATAAACCATGAAGCCTTCTTATTAAAGGGAGGCACTGTGACACTGTGTTCCCAGATCCTTAAGGATGTTGTGAATCGGGCTGCCATGACCTCCTTAGAAGGCTCCACAAGCTGGAGGATCTCCAGAATTTTGGGCGGAGCATCCTTTTCAGTTAAGAACTGAAAAGGGATGATCTCTGCCATCAACCGTACAAACCATGCGAAGGTAAGGTCCTCAGGTGGGAACTTCCTTCAGTTTTCTAGAGGAGAATGGTCAGAAGGGGGAGCATTGGAAGCTTCGTCAGAGATCTCCATTGAGTCATTATCCCAGGGGTCATAAGGCTCCTTATCCTCTGTGTCATCGACCAGGGATAGGGCTCTGGTTACTTGGCTTTCATCCAGTGGTGCAGGCACTGGATAAAGGAGCCACAGGCCTCAGTGGCTCAGCTGGCCTGGGGGGAGCTTCCCCCTCTAAGGAACTGCCCACGACCACTGTATTGGCAGGGGGAAGCACCATTGCCCTGTCCATCAGCACCATCCCAAGAACCAAAACTGGCTGGTTTGGTAACATGCTGCTGAGCACATGTAGAGGCTTCAGCAGTGGCTCCAAGATAGATATTGCCGGTGCTGTCAGTGCCTCAGTGACAATGCTCTACATTGCTTGTTCAACAGGCAGCTGCACACGCCTCTCAAGCTCCTCCTCAAACATTGCCAATGCCAAAACCAACTAGGAGGGAGGAGGTATGACCAAATCTTCCTTGGAACCAAGAGGAGGATCGGTGGCTGGCACCAGGACTGATGGAGTCCATGGCTCACACCTGGCATCAGTGGAGGACTGGCAATCCTTACCACATTGTCATTTTGGGGGCATCACAGCATGAGCCAGTTCATCCTTTTGCCCAGCACTGTGCATCAATGAAGCAGCTTCTGTATAGTCCTTTCCCAGTGCTGATGATGAGGAGCCCAATGTCCTCGGCCTGGAGGAGCTTGATGATAGTCGGTCTCTGATGCCCCTATTAGCTGACAGAAATGATAGCCCCACAAATTATGTTGTCCATCAGTGCAGCTCCTTGGTCCCTTGATGTCAATGCCTCTGATAATGATGGCTCAGACTTTTTGACCCAAAGAGTCACTCCATCTTGTCAAGTCAAAGTCAACGTCCCTTAGGGTCATCTGGGCACAACTGCAACAACCATGATGAATGTGTCCCCCATGATGAATGCGTCCCTGGCGGAGGATGCATTCATCATGGGGGTCCATGATGGTCATAGTCCTTGGGCATTGAGGGCATTGCTTAAAACCAGATGAAGCCATAATGGGACAAAAGGAAAGGGATGCTAATTCAAACTTGATGGCAACAGACATCAATGATCGGCAGGCACTGACTGCACCGCCGCCCCAGGGAATCGACATGAAAGGAAACTTACCCACAAAACATAGAAATCCCTGACTAAAAGTTAAAGGGAGAATGGAGAGGGACCCAGTATCAATCTCTGGTAACAGCAACACAAGAAACGCAAAAAAGCTGAGAGAAAGGGTTTAGGAAATAGGCCAAAAAGTAGGCCAAAAAACAAGGCTCAATGACCACGGTGCTGTAGCTGCATGGAAAAAAAGAAACTGAAGATGGACCCTGTGTGGATGTGTGGTATATGACATGCTGGGCATGCTCAATGTGGCCAAGTCAAAGTTCTAGAAATTTGGCATAAGTTTTTCATGTTGGGGTTCTGTCTGATGTCGCCCATGTGGAGGATTACCATCCTGCTTGTCCTCAGAGAATACTTTTGCCCTGATGGCTGATTAGACAGATAGATATACCAAGGCATTCTGCATCTGTTGCCATTATTACAATGTTTGGAAATTTTCATGAAATAAATAACTTGATGACCTTTGGGTTTTTTAATTTTTCAGTATTGTTCTGTTTTGGTGCACCTGCAATTTGTAGGCCAGTTCTATCACCTCTTTAACAACATGTAAGGCTATATATTTGCTGCAACCACCAACTGTGGCTTTATGGGGTTAAATTTTCACTCATATGTCTAACTGCAGAACTATGCACACCATTTCAAAACACACAAAGCAAATCCAATTTTCATACATAAGATATGTGCACTAGATGACTTTGAAGACTGGCGTGCTGAATGAGTAACTTTTGTCTGTTGCAAAACCACTATGCAAAGTTATATGTATAACGCATTAAAAATTCATTGACATATGCAAACCTTTAACATGTTGCCTGAAAGTCTTCTTTTATGTGTGAATACACAGGGTCAAATTATGTATATAACACATTATGGGGTAGATTTTAAAAATTTGCGCGATCGCGTACTTTTGTTCGCGCACCAGGCGCGAACAAAAGTACGCTGGATTTTATAAGATACGCGCGTAGATCTTTTATCTGTTTGTGATAGCTCATTCCCAAGTAGAGTGTCTCTATTTTCCCTGTACCATGATGAACTATTTAACTATTGCTAATTTTAAAAACTACTAAATTTCATGATTTTGTGTTATCTGGCCTTAATTACGTAAAATTACTTTAGTACGGTAAACATGATAGTCCTGTACAAGATCATTGATGCTAGACTGGAATGCTAGCAAGAAAAATATAGTAATTATGATACAGAGTCCAACCAATTACAATTAGTAAACAGTGAACATATCTTTCCTGTGAATATAAATAACTTTCTTGTATTTGTTGAAACTTAGCAAAGCTACATATTGTAATGTTTTCCAACCCTGTTCTGGATGAATTGTGTATCCATGATAGAGATATTAGGAAGTTGCATTGTAATTAACTTAGATTCCATCTTCTTTCAGCAGAGTAGCATAGCTATGCAAAGTCTTTAGGTTTAGATTCCTACATACACTGACCCTTCAGATTGGCACTGAACTATATGTTGCGTGTCCAGGCCGTGTGGGTGCCTCGACCGGGCCTGCTCATCTTCCGCCTTCAGCTAACTCCGGTCTCGCTGCTGCTGCCAGCTCCCGCCGTCCCCCTCGCTCACCACGGCCCTCTCTGGCTTCCTCCATGCCTGTTGCTTGTACCTGTCAGCCATACTGAGCAAATGGCCTTGAAAGTGTTGTGCGTCCCAGCCGTGTGGGTGCCGCGACCGGGCCTGCTCACCTGGCATTACCTTCCACAAGCGCAGGCTTGCCTGCTGCCATGAACCCCCGGTGCCCCCATCGCTCACGGCAGCCTCCCTCGGCGTCTCCGTCCCTGCAGGTCTCACAGCTCCCGTCAGAGCTCCGCGTCTTTGGCAGGCTCGGCCCTGCCCCTAGGCATGCGCATGGCCGACCTCTCCTCTCTTAAAGAGAGCAGCACGGGAAAACCCCGGGAATCACACGCTGATGACATCACTAAGCTTCCATATATAAGGTAGGGCTCAAACCCCTGATCCCTGCCTTGGCAATCGGGTCGACATCATTGGTGTGATAGTTTGCCTCTGTTCCAGTGTCTCTTGCTCCAGTGTCTCTTGTTCCAACATCTCCTATTCCAGTGTCTCCAGTCCCAGCATCTCCTTCCCAGGTAGTACCTATCTGGACTGACTTCTTGGTACTGACCTCTGCCTGCCTGACCATTCTCTTGCCTGCCGCCTGGAACCAACCACTGCCTGCCTGACCATTCTCTTGCCTGCTGCCTGGAACTGACCACTGCCTGCATGACCACTCTACTGTCTGCCACCTGGAACCGAATCTCGCTTGTCACAACTACGCACGGACTGATTCTGGTATTGAAGCTTGCTTTGGCTGACCTCTCTTGGCTAATACTCTGGCTCTGACCCTTGCGCTTCACTCAGACACTCTCTTCTGGCTCTCATTGACCATTGGACTAACACACTTGGATAACAATCGCGGCCTCCATGTGGCTAGACCTGCAGGTCCGGAGGACCTCCCTGAATTACTGCCTTCCCGAGGTCTCCGGAGCTTCCAGTTCAGATTTAGCTTAACCGCTCTGCATCAGCCGCCCACCCTTGCTCGTGGTGGGCACACCTCTTTGATACTCCTGGAGACCACCAGAGGCCCACCTAAGTCCAGGTGGTCCGGGTACCCAAGGGCTCAATCTGCAGAAACCTCGGACTGTTATTGGTGAAGCTCTAGCTAGCCTCTGTCTCCTTGTGTGCTCTGGCTCCTGGTGGCAAGCGCTCTCTGGGTCCGACCAGAGGGCTGTACGAATCCTGCACCAGGCCAATGGTACACCTCCAACACAACAGAAAGGTGTCCAAAATAATGAATGAGAGAGTCAAATGCCAGCCACAAATAATAACTACTTGTTGCATGGAAGTGACTGAGCATCTATCATACTGATAATGCAATAGAATTGTCATCTAAAAGAAAAGGCCTATAGATGATAGATAATGCATAACTTGTAATGTCTATAGCAGGGGTCTGCCAGACCATAACAGGGAGTCCATGAGCTGTAGGAGAAGATGGAAAAGACTGATAGACCACCACTGGATCCTATCAAATGACGGCTGAAGAGTAATGAAGGCCAGACAGACCACCAGCATACCCCATCTCACTGGTGGCAGAAAATGCAGCAGGCTGCAGGACTATCGATGCATCCCATCTTGCTGGCAGCTGAAGAAGGAAGCAGGTTACTGGGTCACTGGCACATCCCATCTCACCAGCAGCAGAAGAATGAAACAGGCTGTGAGACCACCAGCGCACCCCATCTTGCCAGCAGCAGAAAAACAAAGCAGGCCATGAAGCTGCTGATGTACCCCATCTCGCCGGTGACAGAATGATGAAGCAGGCCATGTGTTTGAGAGAGAGCTTGTGTAAATGAGAGAATGGGAGCTTGTGTGTGAATGAGAGAGAGAGAGCATATGTATGTGTGAATGAGAAAGAGAGAGAGCCTGTATGAGAGAGGGAGCCTGTGTATGTGAGAGTATATATGTTTTAGAGAGAGGGAGAATGTGTGTGTGTGTGTGTGTGAGCATATATGATTGATAGGCAGCATTTGTGTGAGAGGGAGGGAGTGTGCTATGAGCATGTGTGTGTGTGAGAACATGTGAATGAGAGTACATGTATGAAAGAGAGAGGAAGTATAAGTGTATGAGAGAGCATGTGTGTATGAGAACATATGAGAGAGATTGAGAGCATGTATGTGTGTATGAAGTGAGAGAGTGAGAGCATGTATGTGTGTATGAAAGCATATGTACATGAGAGAAAGTAACCGTATGTGTGTGAGAGCATGTGTGTATGAGAGAGAGGGAGTGTATGTGTGTGTATATGTGGTGTGTGTGTGTGAGAGAGAGAGAGAGAGAGCGTGTGTGTGTGTGTTTGAGAGTGTGTGTGGTTTTTGAGAGCATGTATGTGAGACAGAGGGAGGGAGCATGTGTGTGTGAAAGAGAGCATGTGTGTACAAGAGAGAGAAAGCATATGTGAGAGCATGTGTATATGAGAGAGAGGAAGCTTGTTTGTGTGAGCATGTGTGTGTGTGTGTGAGAGAGAAAAAGCATGTGTGTGTGAGTGAGATAAACATGTGCATGTGTGTGTTTATGACAGAGAAGAGAAAGTTTGTATGCCCTCCTCCCCACCCCTACTAATCCATGGCAATCTCAGGGTGACTGGTATTCTACATACGTTTTCAAGTATGTAGAATGGAGAATTTTTAAATCCTTAATAATTTTAGTTTTTGGCTGTTGTTTGATGTCTGATGTTTTGAAATATTTTATTGTGTGGGAAATTTAAAAATAATTTATATATATTTAAATTATTGGATTATGTGAATGTTTTATGAGGAATTGAGATATTTCTGTTTTTCCAATGTTGCAATGCATACAGAGTCTGGCTTCTTGCAGTGTCCAGTTCAGTTTTTGTCTACACATTTATATTTTTATTTTTGGTCTCTGTATTCTGTATTTGGTGAGGATCTGTGTGTGTGTTCTTCCTGTGACCAAGGTGAGGAATTTTTCTATATAGGGATCTGTAGCAGCCTAACTTATTTTCCTAATTGGAGGTGTATTGGTATTTTAGGGCTTGATATAATATTTGTAGTATTGCCTTTTCATAGGTAAGATGGTTATGCTTTGAGTCTAGCAGTTAGGGTGTTATGGTATAGCAAGTTTCCTATAGATTCTGAGTACATTTTTTTGCTGAATTTTGTAATATACAATATTCCTGGTAGTGAAGGGAGTTTGTGCTGCTGTTACTGAGGTGACAACTGAATGTGAATATTAATTTTCTGTGGTGAATGGTAAGGGAAAATGTCCTTGTTCTGCTCTGCATCCTTTGTTGGGGGAGTTTCTGTGAACACAGGGTATTGTAGAATGTGAAGTGCAGATTTTATACTGGGATTTGTCCCACTCCTTTATATAAGAATTTTTGATTAATGCTCTTGAATAATTTTTAATGGTAATTTTACTAGATGGTTGAAACTGATCAGGTGTTTGTTTGTTACTTAGAAGGTTCTTCTGTCTAGAGATGCAACTGACATGCATGCCCAGTGCCAAAATGTTTGCAGCAGTGCTTCATGCTTTATAAGCAGGGGTGTCCTGTGTCTGCATATATGGAATCTAGTGACAGGCATATGTGGATAGAACCATTGGACCCCTGCCAAGATCAAACTAACAGAGTGGTTTCCCTATCACAGGTGATTTTCTTAAAAAAAACAAACAAAAAAACCACCAAACCTCTTTCCACATCTCTCTGTTAGTTATGTGAGCTTGTCTCAAATATCCCTTACAGAAGGTGGAAAATGTGTAACAGAAGTAAAAGTATGACTTCTGAATGCAAGTAATGGCTTGAGATAGTAAGATTTTTCCTGAGGGACTTAGATTTAAATGCTACGGAAAAAGTTACCGAGTAAAGAATGCAGAAGTGAAATATGGACTTATATTAAAGACATCATGAAGAAAATGTATGCATTTAAAAAGGGCTGATCTAGGTGAATTCTGAAGATTAGCTGGAAGGCTATAATTTCAAGTGAAAGATTGCATGAGGGGAGGTGGATGAACCTGGTTGAAGTATTGGCCATAAAGGACATGAGATTTGTTGGTCATGCATTCTGAGCAAAAACGAGGCAATCTAGTACTAAACAGCAAGACAGAGGGAGAGAGAGAGAGAGAAAGGAAACAGAGAAGTCTGAGGTAACGACATTCAAAAAGAGTCAATACCTGGAAACAGGGTTAATACCTGGAAGAAAGGTTAATACCTGGAAACAGTGAGAAATGGGTTGCTGTAGTTGCCAGTCTTTATATTGAAGATGACACTGATCATGATGATCATGATGCCGATTAATAAAGCATATTATGAATTTTTAAAAAGTGTGATAATGCATTTATTGCATAAGATTTTCTGAATGATACCAGATGATAAAGGATACACTAAGACAGTCCTGACTTTTGTCACTTTTCATTTTAAGTATTTGTAGTAATTTCTGAAGAAGAGTAATATAGCATAATCCCACCTGACTGAGTTTGTTCTCTAGGATAGTTAGACCTGGTTTCCATAAGAAAACAAAATATGCAAGGTAATATACTTTTCAGTCCCCATTTATACAAATAGATCTCATGAATATTCATTGTGGATATTGTGGAAGCCAGGGTGAGTTGGTCCCCTGAACAACTAGAATTGTACACCCTTGCTATTCCTGGAAAATGATTCCATGAACTCTGGAACATTTCATGCAGCCTGGTTGTATTTATTACCATATGCAGACTTCTCTCCACTGTTGCGCCGGAGGTGGACTCTTGGACCAAGGAGAGGTTGACACGGCCCTTGGGTAGGAACCTTCGGGCCCTCCCTGTCGGCAGGCGGAATAGGCTAGGGTACGGAGGCCGGCTGGCGCTTCACCTATACCAGCCCACGTTCCGCTTGGGTTGAGCCTTTGGGTGCCGGGGATGGCAGAACTTAGGTGGGCCTCCATACGATGTTGTGGACGAAGAGACCAGGGAGGTCAGGCTTGGAAAAGGCAGGCGTAGTCAGGCAAAGCAAAGGTCAGGCTTGGAGAAGGCAGACGTAGTCGGACAAAGCAGGGGTCAGGCTTGGAGAAGGCATGCATAGTCGGATGAAGCAATGGTCCAGTTTGGCAATCCAGAAAACAGGAACTTGAGGCCAGGAGACAACTAGGAGAAGGAACCTGTTGCAAATGCAATTACCAACAACTAGACCCGGCCTTAAATACCGGGCTAGGTGACATCACCGAGAGTAGGACCGGCAGCTTCAGCATGCCGCGGGCTCTTTAAGTGTCCCAGTCAGGCACGCGCACCTAGGAAGGCGGGCCGACTGAGAAAGCTGCAATGGCGTCTCTGCCGTGCTGCAAGGATGCTGGCCATCGTGAGGGAGGCGGCGCTGGAGGCGCTCACCCCATGCCGGAAGGAGTCGGAACCTGTCCCCAGGAACGACAGAAGTTGAGGGAAACTAGCCACGGGTCCCATGGCCGGCGAATGTAACATCCACAAAAGGGGGTGAAGCTAAAAACTTGTTTTAATTATTACCTAGATAAGTGCTATATAATAGTATAGAAACTTTGGATGAACCAGGTAAATTTGATACTGACTTGTATATATTAGATGCATGCTCAATAAAGAATATCAGTAATGGTATTGTACTCTGTGTTCCTGAACCACTTTACTTATATAGAAAAGATTCTGGTGCTTCTAGTCTTGGATGTTCTTTTAAATCAATTCATTTAGAAACATTGGCTGTTTTGAGATGAGGTAAAAATAAGACATAACTGGAGGGAAAATAACACCCAATGATTGTGGAACCATCTGGTCAATTTGTTCTTAATGCAGTGAATTATTACATTGGTACATAGAACAGTTTATGACACCTTAAAATATGTTGAATAGCAGAAGGCAATAAAGGGCCACTCTAGAACTGACAGAAAAGGGAATTTGGAATTCGCTGATATGTTGACAGCTGCAGTACAGCAGAGAGATGCCATTCAAGCAACAGGAATGGTTTATTCTGCTGATCCACTCCTGAGTTTCCATGATTTCATTTTGCATCTCTTTACTGCTGCACTAGTTTGGAAACAGATACCAGCTGGTAAAGCATTTGAAACTTTGGCCCCAGAGATTTCCTATTTTCAGTTAAAGTTGAAAAAAAGAATAATAGTTATATATATAATGCACAGTTGTGTAAAAAATAGCACCAGAAGGTATGCTAAATATGCATAAATAATAGTGTGGTTGTTTGCTGATTCTGAATTATATCATTTACATTTACATTTACATTTATTCAGAATTTGTGAATCGCCTAACTCTAAAAGGCCTAGGCGATGTACAAGACAACATTCATAAAACAATTCCAACATATCATAAGAGGCAAATGACAAGCAAATTATAAAATAATAATAAAATCAAATTTAAGCATCATAAAACAAAAACCGTATAAGAGGGCAATAAATAATAAATAAAACAATTCTAGCATATCATAAAAGGCAAATAGCAACTAAATCATAACATAATAAAATCAGATAAAACTTCATAAAACAAAGACAGTATTGGGAGCAATAAATAATAAATAAAACCAGACCAGAAATAAAGAACTAACTAATAAAAGCTAATTTGAAAAGAAAGGTTTTAATTAGTTTTCTAAAGGTCTTAAGAGAATCGCACTGCCTGGTGTCTATTGGAAATAAGTTCCAGAGAGTTGGACCTGCCACTGAAAATGCACGTTCACGAGTGATGTGGAGAGGGTCTGTTTTTGGAGATGGAATTTCTAGAAGGCCACGCTGAGAGGAACAGAGTAGTCAAATGGGTTGATAAAATTTCAGAATAGCATTTGCCCAGTGACAAAAGTGGTCATTGAGAAGTTTGAAAATTAGCATGACTAGTTTATATTTGATACGCTCTTCAATGGTGAGCCAGTGAAGATCTATCAGTGTGGCGATGATATGATCCTGGCACCTCAGGCCTGCTAGAATGCAGGCAACTGAGTTCAGAAGTATCTGAAGAGGGCAAGTAGTGGTCTTAAGTAATCCTATGTATAAGCTGTTACAATAGTCAAGAATAGGAGAGATCGATACTTGAAGCACTGTGTGGACTCAGGAGGATGTAGCAATTTTTTAAGACCAGAAAGCACTCATAATCTGTAGAAACCATTTGAGATGACTTGTTTAATCTGTGGCTGAAAGGAGAAGGTATTATCAAGTAAGAAGCCTAAACTTTTGATTTGGGATTGAAGTGGAAAATGCTGACCGTTGAAAGGGATGGACTTTTGAAGAATGGTAGTGTAAGGACTATGAATGATGATGAATTCTGTTTTGGTCATGTTGAGAGAAAGTTTGTTATGCTTTAGCCAGCTGGTAATGGTAGAGAGACAAATTTGTAGATGCTCAACAGTGTCTTGCCATGAAGAGTGTAGTCGAATCGCAAACTGAATGTCATCAGCGTATAATTTGTAACAATCTGTAAGAGAGGAGAGTATTTTACAGATCGGTGCAAGATATATATTGAAAAGACAGGCAGAGAGAGCAGAGCCCTGTGGAACCCCAGTTTTTATGGGAGGGGGAGAGGAGAGGATGTTCCAATATTTAATAGTTTGAGAACGATCAGAGATATGATTTGAGCCATATTAGCACTGTGTCTGTGAGACCACATTCCTGAAGACGGAAAAGTAGTTCTACCTATGACTTCTTTGTGGGTCCTAGGATCTCTCTGAGGTAACCAAACCTACCTATACATGTCCTGCTTTAGCAGTATTCAGTATGCATGCCCCCCCCCCCCCCCAACTAGTCAACTGAAAAAAAATGGGCATCCGTCTCTTTATTTATGTTTCTGTTTATACTGTAGCAAGACAAGCAAATCTTTAAACCTCACAGAGTCCTGTATTAAAAACTTCAAGTCAAAACTATAATTTTAGACAAGGCAAGTAAAATAGGCTTTCAGAGTTTGCAGGTCTCCTGACACAGCTCCAGCCAACACATTGATTGTTAACTACAAATGGAACATAATCGATGTTGGGATCTTTACAGTCTCTTGAACCGTGGAAGCAAATGGAAAGTTAAGTATAAGTTGCGATATTATTTTCTCTCAGTTGATATTGGGACATTTAAACAAATTTTCAATGAATGTGTTTTTGGAACATTGAAGGGGATATTCACTATTTTTTCATTAATGATTTTTACACAAAACAAAAATACAAAGAAAAATTAGGACTTGGGCAAGTGATAATGGTCAGGAGATAGAGTCAAGAGTTGAAGTCATATCTTTACTTGTCTATTTGATGCCCTACTTTTTAAAAGAAGTAATTAATTATAATAATTTTTTTTGGTGTGTGGCATTTTTGTTTGTGTGAAAGAAAAATTAGATTTCATAGATAACTGGTATAAAATTCATTGAATTTTATTTCTTTAGATGTGCGGGCGCCATGTGCTCACGCCAAAACACACATCCATTTTATAACATATGCATGTATATGCACGCTAGGGATGTGAATCGTGTCCTCGATCGTCTTAACGATCGATTTCGGCTGGGAGGGGGAGGGAATCGTATTGTTGCCGTTTGGGGGGGTAAAATATCGTGAAAAATCATGAAAAATCGTGAAAAATCGAAAAATCGAAAAATCGCAAAACCGGCACATTAAAACCCCCTAAAACCCACCCCCGACCCTTTAAATTAAATCCCCCACCCTCCCGAACCCCCCCCAAATGACTTAAATAACCTGCGGGTCCAGCGGCGGTCCGGAACGGCAGCGGTCCGGAACGGGCTCCTGCTCCTGAATCTTGTTGTCTTCAGCCGGCGCCATTTTCCAAAATGGCGCCGAAAAATGGCGGCGGCCATAGACGAACACGATTGGACGGCAGGAGGTCCTTCCGGACCCCCGCTGGACTTTTGGCAAGTCTCATGGGGGTCAGGAGGCCCCCCACAAGCTGGCCAAAAGTTCCTGGAGGTCCAGCGGGGGTCAGGGAGCGATTTCCCGCCGCGAATCGTTTTCGTATGGAAAATGGCGCCGGCCATACGCCAGCGCCATTTTCCGTACGGAAAATGGCGCTGGCAGGAGATCGACTGCAGGAGGTCGTTCAGCGAGGGTTCCGGCGCCTCGCTGAATGACCTCCTGCAGTCGATCTCCTGCCGGCGCCATTTTCCGTACGAAAACGATTTGCGGCGGGAAATCGCTCCCTGACCCCCGCTGGACCTCCAGGAACTTTTGGCCAGCTTGTGGGGGGCCTCCTGACCCCCACGAGACTTGCCAAAAGTCCAGCGGGGGTCCGGAAGGACCTCCTGCCGTCCAATCGTGTTCGTCTATGGCCGCCGCCATTTTTCGGCGCCATTTTGGAAAATGGCGCCGGCTGAAGACAACAAGATTCAGGAGCAGGAGCCCATTCCGGACCGCTGCCATTCCGGACCGCCGCTGGACCCGCAGGTTATTTAAGTCATTTGGGGGGGGTTCGGGAGGGTGGGGGATTTAATTTAAAGGGTCGGGGGTGGGTTTTAGGGGGTTTTAGTGTGCCGGCTCACGATTCTAACGATTTATAACGATAAATCGTTAGAATCTCTATTGTATTGTGTTCCATAACGGTTTAAGACGATATTAAAATTATCGGACGATAATTTTAATCGTCCTAAAACGATTCACATCCCTAATGCACGCATAGTTTAAAATAGGCTGGACATGTGCGTATAATTATATATGGTCGTGCACAAATGCCCCCTCTACCATGTAAATGGGGGGATTAGAGTAGACGTGTATGCTGACACAGTTTACCAATTCACCCAATTCGTTCCCAGTTCACCCAGGTAAAGGATATGACTTCCTAACTGCCTATTTAATTTGCCTCCCTGTTAGCCCCCACTCTTAAAATCCTGCTGACTAGTCTTGTTTTAGGATTTACAAGTCATCCATAGCAGAAGTAAAGTTATGCAATAGGGGATCCTGGCACGCACTTGTGTGCATAAGAATTTATGAGTTGGTTTCATACATACATCATGGAACGCCCATGCCCCGCCCGCATCATGCCCACGGGCCGCCTCTTTTTCATGAAAAAAGTTTTGTATGCATACTGGGAGATACGTGCGTATGCGGGTGCCTTTTAAAATCTGCATGGCATGTGCCAGCCCGACTTCTGTGCATATCTTCCTGCTTTGGCATGCGCCGGGCTTATTATGAAGCTAAGGTAGGCCTCCAGGAAATCACTGAAACCTATTTAGGGGTTATAGATCTTACTTTTCAGTTTTCAACAGAGAAATATTGGCAGTATTCAGCAGCAGCTTCCAGCTCAGGAGGTCTGAGGAAATAAATTTCTAGTACCTAAACTGGTGAATGAAATTCACCTGCTTGTGAGAGCAGCAGCTGGCCGTCCTGATCCTGTCCGGGACAAGCACTGCAGGCACCATCTTTGGCCACCCAGTTTCTGTCACCTGACTGCTCAGAGCCTACAAAGTACAGTGAGAAGTGGTGCAAAGCTGCCTGTGTGCCTAAGCCGTACGTCCAAAGGGCTCGCCCCTTATGCCCAATTTCTTCCCGGAGGAAATGGGAAAGAAAAGAAAGGATAAGATTGTTTCAATGGTCAATGGACCAGCATGTGACAAGAGTTAATTTAATGTCTCAGGATTGCTTGAGTATTGAGCTAGACAATGCATCCTTGAACTCTGAGATTAGATCTCCCCTGCCTGCTCCCTTGGGCCTCATATCCAACAGGAAGCCTCTCGAAGGAAGTCTATCCTTACCCTTAGAATATGTTAAGTAGAAACCTTTATTCAATGTCTTAGAACCAATTGGGCGGATTTTAAAAGCCCTGCTCACGTAAATCCGCCTGGATTTACGCGAGCAGGGCCTTGCGTGCCGGTGCGCCTATTTTCCATAGGCCGCCGGCGCGCGCAGAACCCCGTGACGCGCGTAGGTCCCGGGGTTTTTGGAAGGGGGCGTGTCGGGGGCGTATCGGGGGCTGGGCCGAACGATGCGGTGTTTTGGGGGCGGGACGCGGCGTTTCAGGGGCGGGCCCGGGGGCATGGTTTCGGGCCGGGGCGTTCCGGGGGCGTGGCTGCGCCCTCTGGAACCGCCCCCGGGTCGAGTCTCGGGAGGCGTAAATCCATGGATAAAGGTAGGGGGGGGTTTAGATAGGGCCGGGGGCGTGGGTTAGGTAGAGGAAGGGAGGGGAAGGTGAGGGGAGGGCGAAAGAGAGTTCTCTCCGAGGCCGCTCCGATTTCGGAGCGGCCTCGGAGGGAACAGAGGCAGGCTGTGCGGCTCAGCGCGCGCCGGCTGCCCAAAATCGGCAGCCTTGCGCGCGCCGATCCAGGATTTTAGAGGATACGCGTGGCTACGCGCCTGCTGCGCAAACAAAAGTACGCGATCGCGCAGTTTTTAAAAATCTACCCCTATGCCTCCATCGAATACTATATCCCCTAAGACAGGTGTTGATGGACCTTTTTGTGACATTCCAGCGCTTGTGCAATTTTTCACGAGTGAGGATGGGGGTAACTTTGCTACTTTGGCTGCTTTTAAAGAGCCTTTGAAGGATTTATAGAGAATTGTATCGCAAACTGAGACCTGTGTTTCTAAGGGGATTCCTCAACTTTGTCAGTTTTCATCAGCTGTTTCCTATAAATTAGTTGAGGTAGATAACAGACCGGGGTTTATTGAAGGCAATTTGGGTGTCCCATGTCCAAGCAGTAGAAATTACCAATATACAGTTCCTCTTTAGCCTCAGGAATTAAAGATAACCTGAGTCTTCATTACAAGTGTGAAATGATAGATAACAAATTGAGATCCAAGAACCTTTGCTTGCTAAGTTTTCCAAAGACTAGGTTTTTCTTTGGTTTAGAGCTGTTTAAAAAATATGCCATTGAAGTTCTACAGTTCTCTTCAGATAAATATTTTCCTTTATCTAATGCTTATTATATGCCTGATAAGAAGAGATCGGTTGAAACTTCTGAATGCAGCTGTTGATGTATTGGAGTCAATTAATAGTTCTGATGTTTCCCTTTTTCTCCAGACTTCTAACAATCTTATCTCTTCCAGGTCTACTTTTGTAGTCTCTTTTGTTTCAGTGAGTGATAAAGAGTTGTTTCAACAACAATATTTTAAATATAAGCACTCGTTCTGTGACAGAGTAGTTCAAGTTTTCCAGATGTTTTGTGGGAAACAATCCAAAAGGAAAATATTTCTTAATTTAAAACCTAGAGTATTGGCAATAGGGGCAATCTTTTTCCTAAAATTCCCCTGTAAATGTTTGATAGAATTTCAAGGGAATAAATGTGTTTTTCTTGATCCAGTTCATTTAGAAATTGTCCTCATGGATAAAACCTCTTCAGTTATCTTCTGTTGAATATGTTCTAGGAGTTTCAGTTTACTGCTCTCATGATGTGGACATTCTAATTAGATGACAGGTTACTTTAGTCATTTATTTTACTTTTTCTTCTTCTGTGTTAACTTTTGAAATTCTTTGACTTTATATCATGTAATATTGATAAAAAATGAATTAAAAAAAAAAAGAAATTCACCTGTTTGCAGGTGGTGTGGCACTCTGACCCACTTACTTCTCATATATCTCTTTCTTGGAGACTTATCTGACAATATGTTCTCCCTGGGATTTAGCTTATCATTTCTTTACTCAGAAACCTGACTTAACTCTTGTTCTGAGCTGTTTCCTGGATTTGACTTGTAGATATCATCTCCATCCTGAAAAAAAGCAAGCTTCATACAACCTCAGGCTTATCTACCTGCCTTGCTTTCATCTACGACCATCTATGAGCAGTAATATTAGGACAGCTGGTTTTAAACATTTGGCAACCATAGGCAGTACCAGAGAATGGCTGTTGGGAGGATCTTCTGGAGATGAGAAAGCAGGGGAAAGGGTCAAAGTGCCAGAGGAGCACTTTTGACACACAGCCCTAAAGCAAGCAGAAAAGGATGCTTCTTTAGCCCAGACAATTGGTACCATTTTAGCACATGTTTGTCCAGGAGGAGAGGAGTGGCCTATAGTATGTAATCCCTTCAGGTGGTAAAAGTCCCTTAATGTTAAAGTGTTTTAATTCAGGGTTCTTTGAGCAAGGGGGAAAGGTAACTTTCAAAGACCTGTGCATTACAACACTTAAGTCCCAGTTCCAAGTTCATGTATTCAGCAGTGATAAGTTCATGTATACAGCAGCATTGAGCATGAAAGTCACTGCTATTAATCAAGTTTACTTAGGGAATAGCCACTGCTATTAATTGCATCAGTAGCATGGGATCTTCTTAGTGTTTGGGTAATTGCCAGGTTCTTGTGGCCTGGTTTAGCCTCTGTTGGAAACAGGATGCTGGGCTTGAAGGACCCTTGGTCTGACTCAGCATGGCAATTTCTTATGTTCTTATGTTCATAAGGCAAAAAAACCCTGGAAGCTGATTTTGGTTTCCAATATTACTTTTACTGAAATGTTGTGAAATGATGAAGATATTCTTTACAGCTATTTGTATTACTTATCAATGTTACAAGTGCTTCTCAATACATTTGTGACATCTCAAGATCTTGTTTAAAGTTTAAGAAGGTAAAGCCAATTAATTCAGTCTTTAATATGAGTTTTTCGCATCCCATTGGCATAGGGCAAGTTTATTACTTCTATCCCAATGTAGGTGAAGTATTAAAGATGAAATCCTTTTTACACAGTCATTTATCTCTTACCTCTCCATGCTGTATTCTTCTCTGAACTCCTGTTCTCACAGTATATTCTCCAGTTATTCTCCACTTCTCCCTTCTAGTATCAGAGCAATACTACTGTTATTCCTTTTCTCCAAATCTCCAGTAGATATTCATGGACCCTAAAGGCATTCATCACAACTCCTCCTTCTCCTCTGGATGGCTGTAAGTCATCCCTACTCTGAATACTGACGATCTTCAGGTTCCCTCTCAATGAAGCAACCTATCCCATTGATGTAATAGCAGCAAAGAAAATAATTTAACTGAGTCCCTAGTTAATGGGTATTCAGAACTCAAATACATCAGTTAAAAAATACAAAATGGATGGGGAAGGTTAAAGGAACTCCCATTCAAAATAAGAACCTCCATGGAAACATTTAACTTAACCAATAAAAGAATCAGGGGATAGCCATGGTATGCTGTCCCTGAGAAGATAAACAGAAAATAAACATCCTAAGATGGTTGTCTTTGTAGTTACATCAGAGGAACACATGATGTACACTTCTTCTATAGGAGAACTACTTATCCACGCTAATGATCTATGTCCTCACCACACAAAGGTTATATTTTGAATGACTCCTAGTAGGGATCTTACAGGATCTCTACAAGTGTATACCTTATGGACACTTTCCCAGGCAGAACAAATGTAGAGTTCCTGTTAGTCCGCTACTACTACTACAGTCAGGAAGTACCATTCAGGTGGGGAAAAACATGTTGTTAATTTTTTTGGTTTACAGCTTCCCATATGGAAACTGTCCCTCTGCCTTATATAGCATGACCACCATTTTCGTGTGTGGATTCCCTGTTTTCAGTTGTAGAGATAGCTTGCCTTGGCTGTTATCTTAGGGGTAAATTTAAAGAGCTGCTCATGTTAAAAGGCCCATATACACGAATATCTACACCGATCATGAGCAACTCATTTATTGAAATGGCCCAATTACGTATATATATATATATATATATATATATACATACATGTATGAGTAATCTGATGTGTGGAAAAAAGGTTGGAGTTAGGGTGCATCAGGGGCAGGGTCAACATTTACACATGTAAAATGTAAAATGCGTATGTCGGGCTATTACTGTTGAGCCCGTCATTCACAGACGGCTGTGCCCTCTATTGCTCACCTTTTTTCTATCTGACTCAGTTCATTTTGAAAAGATGGCTGCCTCCGTTTCTCCTCACCGTACCCTCCGGCATTGCTGGTCCAGCATGGGCGATTGCATTCACCATCTTTCTGCAGGAGTCATCTAGGACACGCGCACGCGTGCAGCCCCGTCCTTTACATGCATCGTGGCGGGAACCTCGGGTGCGTCCCTACCGCATGATGTCACTAGCTCTGGTATTTAAACTCTGTTCACAAATCCTTCTATGAGTTAGCAAGAAATCCTCCATGCTGATCTCTCCACGTTACCAGACGCTCCTGCTCTGTGTACTCTCACTCCAGGACGACTTAGGTACCCGCTCCACAGGGGCCTTGACTCACTTCTCTTTACCCTCTGGGATTATCTGCTACCAATTAGGATGCCTAAGGTACCCACTCCTCGGGGGCCTTGCCGTGCTCCTATCTACCCTTCGGGGTTGCCTACCTATTACCAGGACGCCTACGGTACCCGCTCCTCGGGGGCCTTGTTCGTCTGGGACCTCCGCTTCTCGGAGGTTCCCTCCTACTACAACTACCAGCATCAGAGTTAGTACTACCGCTCCAGTTCTGCCTTTGCATTGTCTCATTTCGCTCTCCATAGATCCTCGGCCTACCCTGCACCACGGACCACTACCGGATCTATTGGCCTCGACATCTAAGTTTGGGTTCTTGGCCTACCCTGCTTTGCGGACCATTACCGGATCCATCTCCCTCTTGGGACCTGGTGAGACTGTGGAACTGCCTTTTCCACTCTGCAATCTACAGACAGAACATTGCCATCTGGCTTCTCTTCTCCTAGCTGGAATCATCACCCGTTCCTCGGGTTACCATCTACGTTGCAGAACAATAAAGCTATTTCTCTGTGTCCATCTCTGCCTTGAGCTAGCCTATCGCTGCAAGTCCTCACAGGGCTCCGCCCTGTGGGAGGTGCCATCACTTACAGCGACCAAGGGCCCATGCTTCAATGTCCAAAGTACAACAATTACCTGTGCTTATTTACTTCTGTTCTGGATTAGGTATAAGTCTGAAGAAAACTTGTATTGTGCCTGAAAGGACTAGGTGAGGGGTCTGGGTAAAGTGGGGGGAGTGCAGGCTAAAGAATCGGAGGGTCTGGATAACCTAGAAATAGATGGGCAAACTGGTGCACTAATTGATTAAATTGGCAATTTCCTTCACACACGCATGATCTAAAATCTGCTTAACTGTGCGCATTAAAATCAACAAATTGCAAAGGAAGATATGCGAATAACATATGTGAATAACCGCTTAAAATTAAGAGCACGCATTTGCATGCTAGCTGTATATTAAATGATATGTGTGCATTTACATGGACAATTTATAATTATTGCATATGTGCACTTGCATGCACATACGTGCTCATATGCGTGCCTGCATGCTCGTTTTAAAGTTACGGTCTTAATTTTGATCATTTGAGTTGATGCCTTCATGGAGCCTTTTTAGTTGATAGGAGTTTTCTTCCACCCTTCCAATCCACTCTGTACTCTTCTATTACTTTATTTAAGTTTGAAATACACAGTAGTTTGGGACTAATTTAATTTCTGCTGTACAATCAAATGGGAGAGGTTTCCTTCCTGCAAGAAGAATCTGTGATCATCAGGATTCAAGGAGTGGATGACTTTTAGCCAGCCTGAAAGGAAGAAGGAGAGAGGGGAGAGAACCCCATCCAGGGCCTAAGGTACATTGTTGTAAATTTGGAGAAGAGGAAACTACTGAAAAAGAGAGAAGGAGAAGGACTTGTGCCGTTTAGATACTGAGAGTAAACTAAGGAGTTCAGAGGAAGAAACTATAAGGAGAAGGTAGGAGATAAATGACTGTGTAATAAGAATTCCATCTTTAATACTTCACCAATACCTTGTATCTAATGGGAAGGAAGAAATTAGAAGGGATGGGCATTCGTAAGAAATGAAATAGGAAATGAGACAAAATTTCCTATTTATTCCATTTCATTCTCAAAGTGAAATGATAGAAAATCTGACAAAATGTTGTTGGTTTTCACATTTCATTTTGTAAACAAAAAAATTGATCCATCAGGCCTAGGCCCAGGCCCTAAGCCGGGGCCCCGTCACAGGGTCAAGCCCCAGCCCAGTGCTCAGGCCTTGGAGGTCTTTTGTCCCATCTCTTTTTCTTCTTAGATGAAATGACATTGTCACTTGGGAGGCACCAGAGTTAATTAACTCTGGCACATCCTCCCTCCCCAGCGGAGGATGCTGTTTTGATGTGCAGCAGCTGTGCCATCCGCTTAGGAGGCAATGGAGTTAATTAACTCTGGCACCTCCCAATCACACGGCATCATTTTTAAGAAGAAAAAAGACTGGATCAAAGACCTCCATGACCTGGGTACTGGGCCTGAGCCTGACCCTGGGCCAAAGCCCCGGTGTTGGGATTCGGCCTCCTGTCCAGGCTTCAGCATTGTGCCTGGGTCTGGGCCTAGGCCCACGTGTTGGAACCCTGTATCTGGATCGGCCCCAATGTCTGGCCTGTGCCCGAGCCCGAGCCTAGGCCGAGGTCCAGGCTTTGGGAATTGGCCTCTGGGTCAGGCCCAGTGTCTGGCCTGGGTGCAGGCCGAGTCCCCGGCATCAGGACCTGGTCTTGCTTAGGTCCTAGGCCGAGGTTGCAGCGACCTACCATGGCTCAGACCTACGCTAGTCCCGACCCCCTAGGTCTAGGCCTCTGCTTCGGCCTTCATATGCCTAGGCCATGGTACATTGCCGCAAACTCAGCCTAGGCCTCTGCTTCGGATCCTCCCCAGACCGGGTAGGTGGGGGCTGGGGAGGATCCCAGCCCCAGCATTTTTTCAGGAGGGAGGGATGGCAAAATGCAAAATAAAATTCATGGAAAACCAAACCCCCCAAAGCAAAATGAAATATGAAACTACATTTTTTTCTTCTTCACACCTCTAGACATCAGTAACTTAAGTAATTGAATCAATTAGCTTTACAATCATAAGCTTTAGACAGGACTGTAAGAAGTCACAATTTTATCTGGAAATACTTGTATCATCTAAAGAGAAATGTTGGAAACCATCTAAAGTTTGCAGCGTGTTTCCTTGTTTTGTGACTTTAAGGATTATTTGTGCTGTTATCATTACGGCAGTATTCAAGAACTTTGAATTGGGAATTAAATGAATACAATGCGAAGAGCCTTGAAAAAAATATTTCCCCTGCACAGGAAATCCTGGAAAATACATTTTGTTGTACGATAGTAATGTTTCATTTAAAATATAAATTTAAGATATGGCCTCTGGAACTGCTATCTGGTTCAGCCTTCACAGGGTGACACAAAATTATTCCCAACTGAAAAAAGAGGCCCTGGTGATTGTGTTCACAGAAAAACACATAACCCTGAGATATAGACCATCCAAGGAAAAGGCCAATGTGGATGTGTTGCCCTGAAGTCTCTTGCAGCCTCTCCTCAGTGACGAGAGTAACTGAGTAGTGATAACTTTGTAGTACAGCTACAAAGATGACAAATCACACAGCTGCTGATGTCCTCCTGCTCCAGATCTGGCAATGGTTACAGCAATGTTGGCCCTTGACCCTACCACTTAAATTTATAGTCTTCTACTATCATAAACTAATTGTACTATGCTGCAAGGAGAGACTGGGAACCGAGAATAGTGGTTACCATAGCCCTTTGTTGCTATAGAATCAAGGTGTTGTCAAAAAAATAAATTCAATATATAAATATGACACAATGATAAAAATAAATTGAGTAAAGCTAGGATCAGCAATATATTAAATCAAACTGGTAGCAGAATAGTAGTGAGGTGTGTAAGCTTAATCTCATTGTCTCTTGACCATGATCAGTTTCAAGCAACTTCAGAGACAACACACAAGTGCTAATCATTTATGAGAGTGCTTTTTTGTATGTATTAGTAGTGCTCTTACATAGCCATTTGCCAGAAAATTCTAATGTCTCTCCCCTACAAGGGATGTAGGGGAGCTGTAAAACCTAAAAGCTTAGAGGTAGATCTTAAATAAGTACGCGCAACCGGCACGAACAATAGTACGCTGGATTTTATAAGATACGCACGTACCCGCGCGTATCTTATAAAATCCAGGGTTGGCGCACGCAAGGCTGCACAAAATCGTCAGCCTGTGCGCACCAAGCCGCACAGCCTGCCTCTGTTCCCGCCGAGGCCGCTCCGAAATCGGAGCGGCCTCGGAGGGAACTTTCCTTCCGCGTCCCCCCACCTTCCCCTATCTACCCCATTCCCCAGCCCTACCTAAATCCCCCCTTACCTTTGTTGTGTAAGTTACGCCTGCTTGAAGCAGGCGTAACTTGTGCGCGCCACCTCGGCAACCCCCGGCACAGGCTGCAGTGCCGGGGGACTCGGGACCGCCCTCCCGCCCCGCCCCCGAACTGTTGCCCCCTGACCCCGGACACGCCCCTGGACACGCCCCTCCCACCCCTTTTACAAAGCCCCGGGACTTATGCTCGTCCCGGGGCTTTGCGCGCACCGGCAACCTATGCAAAATAGGCGAGCCGGCGCGCGAGTGCCTTGCGCGCATAAATCCGGCAGGATTTACGCGCGCAGGGCTTTTAAAATCTAGCCCTTAGACTGCAGCTGCTTCTAGTGGTTGGGCATGGACTCTGACATTGAAGCCATAGTTGCAGGATATGAGCCTTATCAGATGGTTCAGGCTGCAATTCCATTAAATCCCCACAACTACCCTCTGGCAAAATCCATAATAGATTTTGAGGAACATGATGGAACAAAATTCCTAGTTGCTTGAGATGCATTTTCATCCTGGGGAGAGGTGGCAGTGCTGCAGCCAGTGACTGCAAAAATTGTGTTAAAAGACCGGTGGCTCTATGTACATTTCCAAAAGTTATTGTTTCTGACAATGGCCCTCCATTCCTGTCCACAGTTTTGGCTGAGACTTTGGTACTACATGGTGTGGCAATCCCTACACCCATCCTCAAATGGGGGCGATGAATGCCTGATGCACACAATCAAAACAGTCTGGGAAAGGTTTGTCCAAAAGGGACTGCATCCTTCTGAATTATTTTCTCATTTTCTGTTCATGTACAGGCACATTAAACTAGTATCTGCTCTCCTGCAGAGAGATTTCTGGGTCAAATAACAGATTTGCCATGGGACCTGCTTGCCACCGCTACACATACAGACAAGAAGAGTAGCCTGGTCTCATCACTGCCAGGCCGCTTTTTCTCCCCTGGAGAAACTGTTTGGATGTGGTAGGAGCCCAACTAGAAAAAATGGGAACCAGCCTTGGTGAGATCAAAGCAGGAAACATTTGTAATCAGAGTTGTCTGTAATAGATCAGCTTAGTTAAAAACGTTCATGTTAACCAAATGAAGGAAAGGAGGTTGTCAACTGAGGTGGAGGAGGAAAGGACTTCAAAGCTGGAGAACACTATCACAATGATGGCACAGAAGCTCAAAACCCTCAGGTTCCACCAACAATAGAGGATAATGAGGAAGTCAGGCTCTGTTCTGAAGAGGGACTGAACTCAATGGAGGACCAGAGCAGGGACTCTGTAATTGTAAATGGCCAGAAAATTAGGAGAAGATTATGACAGCTTCCAAGTTTTCCTGGGATGACAATTTTGAGAATGATCTGTCAGGGAGACCCTTAAAAGTTGTTATTATTGGTGGTGGTGGGGGTTCCAAGATGGCCACATGTTAGAGGGGTGTGCTCTGTGGATTCCCTCCTGCCTTAGATAAAAATGTTGCCTTTTACCTTATTTCCTTTTTGCTTTCATGGGCAAAAGAAAGGGCAAGGCTCAAGTGTTTCTGGATTTGTCGGCAACCACAATGCCAAAAGGCCCAATGGATAGGCATTTTCTCCAGAGTGGGGACCCTCGGAAGCTTTGTCGAGCAATTGTTGGACAGCTTACCAGGCAATGGTTTGCCGGCAGCAGTCCCTGACTTTGAAGCATCTTTAACTCCAGAGCTACGCTGCGAGGCTCCCCAACCTGGGACCCCTGCAACCAATGTCAACAGTAATGGTCTTGTTCCGTTGCAGTCAGATTACATTGAAATGCTGATTGACTTGGCATTGATGGACACCTGAGCTGTGGAGCCGAATATTGGGAGGACCTTGGACTTTTCTTTGTGTGTGGAGGCAGCTAGTTTGCCTGTCAGTGTTTCTTCTTTTTTGCCTACTATGGAGGGTCTACTCAAAGTTGTGGTACCTTCTTTGGTTATTATGAAACCTCCTAACATTGCTCTTGATGCAGTATGAGAGGCCATTACAAAGCTTTCTTCTCAAGTGGCACAGTTTGTTTCATAGCACCAAGAGTTATTGACAACTGTTAATGCTTCTCAAGATCAAATAATTGGAACCTCTCAGAAAGTGGAACAACTTGAAGCTAAAGAGACAGTTTTACAGGACTTGGTGGGAGATATATCAAGAGGTCATTTGTATCTGCAAAATAAGGCAGAAAATGTGGTTTGCCGACATAACATTCAGTTAATTAACTGTTCAAAGAAATAACTGATCTCTCCTCCTATGGAGATGTTGCGCAGATAATTTTTGGAAACCTTTTAGAATGAGTAGCGCTTAAAAAATTCACCCTTATGTGAGTACCTGAGAGTTGTGCTCCATTTTTCCAGTTCCTGTTATTAAAGAAGTTTTTTTATTTGCATTATGTCTTATGTCAACTTTGGGTTCTTCTTCTGATAATGTCTGGGGACCTGATCTGAGCTCATTAGCAGATATATCATCTAGAACTTTAAAAGTAATAATAATAATTGCATTGGGCCTGATTCACTAAGGTGTTTCTCCATATTTTTTTTTTATTGGAAAAGTCTCTCATGAATTAGGAAGTAAACTGTTTTGTGCTGACTTCCCCTTTCAGCATGACTGAGAGCCAGGGGATCCAAGCCCTTTTGTGACTTGCAAAATTCCATTTTTCCTAGGAAAGAAATAAGCATATGATTCACTATTTTACAAGTATTGTTCATAACAGATCTGTAAAATAACAGTTTAATCTATCTCTGACCATTTGATCCTGCAATGTTTTAATTAATTAGAGCTCTGATTCATAAAGAGTGTTTCTCCTTTAGACAGAAAACCAGAGGGGGAATCCCTTGATAAATCCTGCAGGGATGAGAGATTGAGGTGCAAGATGCCACTGTCCTTTCAGAACACTGAATTATGAATAATGTAGGTTAGTAGTTCCTAAATAGAAGAAATGTGATTAAAAAGGGGAACCTTGTGTACACGCTCATGATTTTGTTGACATTGTATTTTCAGGATCTGTGAGCTTCTAAAAGTCTCGGTAGGTCATTGTTTGACTTCTTTTCTATGCTGCCATAAAACACCAGAATAAATATCAGTAAAACCCTCTAGAATTTCAAAAACAGTAACCAAGCAGCCCTTAACAGTACACTACACTGAGATGATGAAAAATGTAACAGTAGTGATGTGGGGATAGCCTGCAGAGAAATCTTTTCAAAACTAGCATAGAAACGTGAATTATGATGGCAGCTAAGGCCCATCTAGTTTGCTAAATTTAATTTCTGGTGTAGTACCGTAGACTGTGGCTCACAATTCTGTTGTGACAGGTCATCGCTCATGGTCTGCCCTGGACCACTGCCAGATCATGGGAAACAGAAGTACAGCCAAACCCTTGCATTAAACTAAGTAATTACTTTATTTCTTCCAATAACCTGTTCCTCCACTGGCAGCAGCACAATTAATTCCAATTTTTTTGCAACCTTGGGACCTTCCAGGCACTGCAGTCCGGCCTCATTTGCGAGTTGCCTTAAGCCCTAGGTGACTTATCAAATGCCTTTCTGCAGTACTCTGTCCAAGCTGCTACTCTTGGCAGCAGACTCACCAAGCCTGTTTCCACAGGTATTCCTACCTAGGTGGTAGGGCATCATCTAATCAGGCTACTGCCTCTCTTGGCAGCCTCTTGGACCCCTGATATCAGCTGCTTATCCATCATTTCCAGGGTCTATTTCTGTCTGGCTAAACCACGCGTATTGCCCACACCTGTTCCCACAGGCCCTGTTCCCTTGAAACTAAGCTTCTTAGCAATCACTTGATTACAGCGACATCACTTCCTACCTCTCTTATAATTTTCAGTTTTGGAGTGCCCTCTATTTCCTTGGTAGGTGTATCCATGGTCTTCCTTCAGCTGGGTAGAGTCCCAGCTCTACATTAGACTACAACACCCAAGAGTCTTTAAAACCACCTTCCTGCTTTATCTTCTGTTATTCATTTTATTGTGCTTTTGTTGTTTCTGATAGCCTATCTACTCTGTATCTCTAGGCTGCTTCCAAAGGTGCCAGACCTGTTCAGGATCCCCCAGCCAGATTTTTTTTAGGATGTTTGCTGCTATATTTGCACACATGCTGCACAAAAGTAAATCTTATGTATTTGATATCCTAAAAACCTATCAGCTTTTCCCTGAGGAAAAGCTTTGTAGCTGGTTTTTTTCTTTTTTTGTAAAAAGACTAGATAACAGATCTTTAAGAAATAATAAGTAATACATGGAAGGACTTTCTTGAAGCAGTGGTTCTTCCATTTCTTAGGTATCAGCTAAGTATTCAGGGAGCGATTTTTAATAGCCTGCACTTTTGTATATGACTCTCTCAGTTTTAATGCACATACTTTGTAACTCATTAAAGGAAAATTAGCTGGGTAGTTTTCCTTCGAAAATTAGGTACACATACACAGGAAAAATGCAGCCACATACTTTATACCTTCTACTCATGTGCTTGGATGGGCTAAAATAGTATGTGATCACCTGAAAATAGGGAGGTTGATTTTCAAAGAGACTTCTGTGGGGAAAACTGTATTTTACATGCAGAAATACTGTTTTACAAAATTGATCTCCCTATATGCAGGCAAATCTGTGCATGTATATCATGTTTACACATAGGTTTATCCAGACATTTGGAATCAGCTGCTTGTGGGGCAACCCAAATTCTTCCTGCTTTTCACAAAGAAGTTGTACTGCCTTCACAAATTTCTGTGACACACTGTGTTGCTGAGCCCATCGATGACAACAGATGTGCTGGCATATTGGGCACACTAGTCTGCAATCTTGCCAGACCTAGCCAAGTTGACCACCAACACCCAGTGAGCATGTTTTCTCACTGAGATGGGACATCATGAGCCTTCATCACTCAAGGCTGGTGCCAGAGTTGATGGAAAATCATAAGAACATAAGAAATTTCCATGCTGGGTCAGACCAAGGGTCCATCAAGCCCAGCATCCTGTTTCCAACAGAGGCCAAACCAGGCCACAAGAACCTGGCAATTACCCAAACACTAAGAAGATCCCATGCTACTGATGCAATTAATAGCAGTGGCTATTCCTTAAGTAAACTTGATTAATAGCCGTTAATGGACTTCTCCTCCAAGAACTTATCCAAACCTTTTTGAACACAGCTACACAACTGCACTAACCACATCTTCTGGCAACAAATTCCAAAGCTTTATTGTGCGCTGAGTGAAAAATAATTTTCTCCGATTAGTCTTAAATGTGCTACTTGCTAACTTCATGGAATGCCCCCTAGTCCTTCTATTATTCGAAAGTGTAAATAACCGATTCACATCTACTCGTTCAAGACCTCTGATGTTCTTAAAGACCTCTATCATATCCCCCCTCAGCCGTCTCTTCTCCAGGCTGAACAACCCTAACCTCTTCCACCTTTCCTCATAAGAGAGCTGTTCCATCCCCTTTATCATTTTGGTTGCCCTTCTCTGTACCTTCTCCATCGCAACTATATCCTTTTTGAGATGTGGCAACCAGAATTGTACACAGTATTCAAGGTGCGGTCTCACCATGGAGCGATATAGAGGCATTATGACATTTTCCATTTTATTAACCATTCCCTTCCTAATAATTCCTAACATTCTGTTTGCTTTTTTTGACTGCAAACAGAATGTTAGGAATTATTAGGAAGGGAATGGTTAATAAAATGGAAAATGTCATAATGCCTCTATATCGCTCCATGGTGAGACCGCACCTTGAATAGTGAATACTGTGTACAGTTCTGGTCGCCGTATCTCAAAAAGGATATACTTGCGATGGAGAAGGTACAGAGAAGGGCAACCAAAATGATAAAGGGGATGGAACAGCTCCCCTATGAGGAAAGGCTGAAGAAGTTAGGGCTGTTCAGCTTGGAGAAGAGACGGCTGAGGGGGAATATGATAGAGGTCTTTAAGAACACGAGAGGTCTTGACTCTTGTCTTTTTGAAAATCAATCTGGGTTTCCAGAATTTCAGTTGAGGTTTCCAGAATTTCCATGTGAGTGGCATGATAATTGAAAGCACCTTGAGGGCCTTGCTGCCACTCTGCCTACCTGCTATCCCCCAGATGTACCCCCTTTAAGGTCTTGCTACCACATGCCTATCTGCCATGTCCCAGATATACACCCTTAGGGGTCTTGCTGCTATCTCTCTTTTTAACTGTTTTGCCTTGATACACCACTTTGGGAATCATGCTGTTAATATGCTTATGTGTCATGCCTATTTTGTATAGCATGGGAGTTTTGGTGCCCTTGTGGTTTGGATTGCAGCCTAGTCTTCCCACTGTGTTTGTTTGCTTGTTGGTTATATTGGGGTATTTTGTTCCCAGAAAAAAAATGTTTAAAAAAGAATAAAAAATGCAAGATTCTCCTTTCCTTCCTACCTCTTTGCTGGTTCTTTGTTTGATTGCACCCTTCTTCGACCCCAGTTTAGTGCTCCCACCATGTTTTTTTGTTGGTTATTAGAGATGTGAATTGTGTCCTCGATCGTCTTAACAATCGATTTCGGCTGGGAGGGGGAGGGAATCGTATCGTCGCCGTTTGGGTGTTTAGAGTATCGTGAAAATCGTTAAAATCGTGAACCGGCACACTAAAACCCCCTAAAACCCACCCCCGACCCTTTAAATTAAATCCCCCACCCTCCCGAAACCCCCCCAAATGCCTTAAATTACCTGGGGGTCCAGCGGCGGTCCGTAGCTAAATCGGGGGAAGGGGGAGGGCAGGAAAACCGGCACACTATGGCGGTGGTCTATGGCCGCCGCCATTTTGCGCCGCCATTTTGCAAAATGGCGGCGCAGAATGGCGCCGGCTGAAGACAACACGATTCAATTGCAGGAGGCCGTTCCGGACCGCCGCTGGACCCCCAGGTAATTTAAGGCATTGGGGGGGGGTTCGGGAGGGTGGGGGATTTAATTTAAAGGGTCGGGGTGGGTTTTAGGGGGTTTTAGTGTGCCGGTTTTCCTGCCCTCCCCCTTCCCCCGATTTAGCTATGGACCGCCGCTGGACCCCCAGGTAATTTAAGGCATTTGGGGTGGGGTTCGGGAGGGTGGGGGATTTAATTTAAAGGGTCGGGGGTGGGTTTTAGGGGGTTTTAGTGTGCCGGTTCACGATTTTAACGATTTTCACGATACTCTAAACACCCAAACGGCGACGATACGATTCCCTCCCCCTCCCAGCCGAAATCGATCGTTAAGACGATCGAGGACACGATTCACATCTCTAATAACCAACAAAAAAACATGGTGGGAGCACTAAACTGGGGTCGAAGAAGGGTGCAATCAAACAAAGAACCAGCAAAGAGGTAGGAAGGAAAGGAGAATCTTGCATTTTTTATTCTTTTTTAAACATTTTTTTTCTGGGAACAAAATACCCCAATATAACCAACAAGCAAACAAACACAGTGGGAAGACTAGGCTGCAATCCAAACCACAAGCACAAAGGCACCAAAACTCCCATGCTATACAAAATAGGCATGACACATAAGCATATTAACAGCATGATTCCCAAAGTGGTGTATCAAGGCAAAACAGTTAAATAGAGAGATAGCAGCAAGACCCCTAAGGGTGTATATCTGGGACATGGCAAATAGGCATGTGGTAGCAAGACCTCAAAGGGGGTACATCTGGGGGATAGCAGGTAGGCAGAGTGGCAGCAAGGCCCTCAAGGTGCTTTCAATTATCATGCCACTCACATGGAAATTCTGGAAACCTCAACTGAAATTCTGGAAACCCAGATTGATTTTCAAAAAGACAAGAGTCAAGACCTCTCGTGTTCTTAAAGACCTCTATCATATTCCCCCTCAGCCGTCTCTTCTCCAAGCTGAACAGCCCTAACTTCTTCAGCCTTTCCTCATAGGGGAGCTGTTCCATCCCCTTTATCATTTTGGTTGCCCTTCTCTGTACCTTCTCCATCGCAAGTATATCCTTTTTGAGATACGGCGACCAGAACTGTACACAGTATTCACTATTCAAGGTGCGGTCTCACCATGGAGCGATATAGAGGCATTATGACATTTTCCATTTTATTAACCATTCCCTTCCTAATAATTCCTAACATTCTGTTTGCAGTCAAAAAAAGCAAACAGAATGTTAGGAATTATTAGGAAGGGAATGGTTAATAAAATGGAAAATGTCATAATGCCTCTATATCGCTCCATGGTGAGACCACACCTTTAATACTGTGTACAATTCTGGTTGCCACATCTCAAAAAGGATATAGTTGCGATGGAGAAGGTACAGAGAAGGGCAACCAAAATGATAAATCGGGGAAATTGGTATTGTATCGTGGCCCTAACGATTTTTGACGATTTAAAATATATCGGACGATATTTTAAATCGTCAAAAAACGATTCACATCCCTATTGGTTATACTGGGATGTTTTGTCCTCAGGAAAAACATTTTGAAAAAAGAAAAAAAAATACAAGTTTCTTCTCTTACCCCATCTCTTTTCTGGTTCTCTATCTTACAGGGTAATTTTAAAGGGAATATGCGTGTGCCCATAAACGCGTGTATTGGCACGCAAGTGGAGATATGTTGCAATTTTAAATCATAAGCGCAAGTACGCGTGTAGCATTTAAAATCCCCCTCCACACCTTTGTGTGCATGTAATTTTAAAAGTTGGCTCAAGTAAATGTCCCATGCATATTTCCACTAGGGCTATAGCGACATGCATGTAGGTGGAATTTAAAACATGCTCGTGTGATGGAAAAACCAGTTTTTCCAAATAGTCCACCAGTTTGCCCAGTTCATATCGAGGATTTCAAGACTCCTCTGGCCCTTCATCCTGCAAGCCCTCCACTTGACCCCCAAATCCTCACACTGTGCTAAAGTCCTAAAACTCAAGATCTTCAGACCTGCTTCTCATCAGGACCAGCAGTAAAGTTACACAGATAACAAACGATAAATGCCATGGTCAGCCTTTTTAAAATACGGATTTGCATGCGCAAGTCTTGGCCCTTGCTCCAGAACACCCATTCCCTGTCACTTTTCCACCCTCTTATTCTTGACCAGCACACGGGTATGTTCATGCATACTTCGCTGCTTCTTAAAAGCTGTGTTGCTCATGCGCAACCCACATATGCGTGTATTTGGGCAATTTTCACAAACAATGCTTTTAAAATCTACCTTTTATTGCTTTGTCGTACATCTCTGGGATCCCAGCCTAGTTCCCCCACCCTTCTTCTTTTTTGGTTATACTCTGGTGTATTTTCCTCAAAAATCCTCAGTCAGAAGGAAGAAATGTAGGCACAGCAGAAAAGATGCACAGGAGAGACTTTTGACATGTTCTGAATGTGGTAAAGATTTCAGTAGGAAGAGAGAACTAATGCAAACTAATGCATTTGCCAATAAGCACACTAAGCCTCAGCCTAGAGGGGAAAAATTTGGGGAAGAACAGTCTAGGTAAAGAATTACTGCCTTCTAACTTTGGTGGATCTCACTTAGCAGAGAACAGCTCTCTTCCAGGCAGCATGCAGGGAACAAGAGGGGAGAGGAGTGAGCCTGGAGCAGAGAGAGAAAAGAGAATGATTTTAGAGAGGTAGGAGGGACTGAATGGGGAATGAGATGGGAACAGCTGAAAGCTGTGTCTTTGTGAAAGAGGATGAGGGGAAGGAGGGAGTGAGGTAGTTTGGGTTTTTTTTTTGTGAGAGAGGTGTGTGTGTGTGTGTGTGTGTGTGTGAGAGAGAGAGAGAGAGAGATTAGAGAAGGGATACAAAGGACAACAGGAAGAGCACAAAAACACCTCCTCTCCTCTATCCCCCTCCCTTCACCACAAGTCACATCCTCTCTCCTTTGATTTTGGATTCTCTTCCCCAGATCCAGAAACTTCCGATCCTTCCTACCTCTCCCTTCTTCCTAGATCCTGGAATCTCTCTCCCTCCCAGCCTCTTCTACTCCTTCTTCCCCCATCTCAATCCCAGAACTTCCCTCCTTCTCCCTCCTCACATCCTAGATTCCTTTTCTCCACCCAGCAAAATCTTCTCCCATCTCCAGCCCTATCTCCTCATCCCTGTTCCTGATCCTCTTCCCTTCCTCTCTCCATCCCTCAGACCTCTCACTCTCTCCTTCTGTCCCCATCCCTGAGATCTCCTCCTTTTACTGATAATTGAGAACCCTTTTCCTCACCCAGTGAAAGAAAACTAATTTATATAGAAACAAGCAGGTTTATAATTTAATATAAAAGATAGAAATGTTTGTCAATGTGCTTCAAAATTATAGCATTTTTGCCACAGAATCTACCCTGATCAGCAGCAGAAACCTCTGGGCTATACCTGATGTTTGACTTTACTGCGGGAGGGGACGCAACAGCACTATCTGTGCCTCGGGGGCAGCAAAATCCTAAATCTGTCACTGAATGCAAACCCAGAAAATCAACAAAGGGAAGAGACTACAAAATAAGGAAAAAGCTTTCTTAATAAAGCAAACTTCACAAATTACCAAGAAATCCATACTGAGGAGGAATCATTGCCATGTTCTGATTGTGATAAAAATTTAATTTGGAATAAATCTCACAAGAAATAGGAAAATCAAATTACACTAGGGAATGTATTAACAGTTTATGCCACAAAAATAATACTGACAGATCATTCTATTGTACCAAATCTGACAAGTGACAAGTGCTTCAGCAGGAAGACAGGCATCTCACATGCTTCTCTGACTTGCTGCTATTCACTTTATTGTCACGATTTTGGCTGGGTAGGCAGCCCCCCCTGCCAGCAGGGTCTCTCATTGGGCCATGCTTTGTCCTGCTCTTGCTGCTGCTTTGAAGGCTGCCTGACACAGCAAGACCTGTCGTAAATAAACCTTCCTCATAGTTTGCTCTGTGCTTCATCAATGAGCCACCTCAGTTTCTTGCTTTGGCCAACCTTTCACTTAGCCTTGTTTCCTGTGTGGCCGTAGAGGCCTTCTTGCCTTGCCTTGTTTCTGTGTGGCCTGAGGGGCCTTATTACCTTGCCTTGCCTTGTCCCAATGTGGCCTGTTTAGGCTTTCTTGTCTGGACCTGTCTTATCCTTGTGTGTTTTTTCATTTCCCTAGTTCCTATTTGGTCCTCCCAGTGGCCCTTCTTGTCTGTTGTCTGCCTTTCCTTGTCTTGCCATTGGTTCCTGTTTGTATGTGTTTGTATATACGTTGCCCTGTTCTTATGTTCCTGTCATTGCCTTGTCTTGTCTGGGTCTTTCTGTGGCTCTTTTGTTTCCTTGGGTCTCCCGATGGGCCTTTTTACCTATGGGTCTATGTCTTCCTGTGGTCTAGCCTCTGTATATCTCTTGCTGTGTCCATGTCCAGTGTAGCCTGTTTGGGCCTTCTTACCTTGCTCTGCTTGTTCCTGTGTTCCTAGCCTATCCATTTGTCTGGTTTCCTGTGGGCCTCCCAGTGGCCCTCCTGTGCCCTGTCTAGTTTTTCTGGTGGTTTAGCATTTTCCATGCATTATTCCTGTTCTTTATCTTGGCCTTCCAGTGGCCTATCCTGACTCTGTGTTCCCTGTCTAGCATTTGTCTTGTCCAGGCCTCCAGATGGCCTGTCTAGCCTGTCTATACCCTGCCTTGCATCCTGTTCCAGTTTAGCCATTGTTTTACATTCTTCCTACCCTGTTCCTGTCTTATCCCTCCATGCTCCTGCTCTGCTTTTCCATGCCTCCCAGCCAACATCCCTTATGTTGATCATCTGTTACTGACCTGGATTAACTTCTGCCCTTGCTTTGCCTTGACTTCTGCCTGTACTTTGATTCTGTTTCAATGCATGATACGTCACTTTCAATGCATATCCAGCATAGCTCTCTGCTTCAACGGCAGGGGAGGACGTTTGACACCACACATATCCAGCATAACCCTCTGCTTCAATGGCAGGGGAGCAAGACTGATACTTCACTTTCAATGCATAGCCAGCAGGCTCTCTGCTTCAACTGCAGGGGGGAATAAAGAAAGGTGGATCTATATTCAGGCAACAATCAACAAGGATTGAATTACATAGTCTGGATAAACAGATAAGCATGGGTGTAGCTTGCTTATTGCGGTGGTTAATTCCCCTAACTAATTAAGCTATTTCACTTAGATGCAGTTCCAACACTGCTCTCTACATTAATGGCGGGGGTGGAAGGGAAATAGAATAAAAAGGTTACTAAGAGTCAAGAGAAACATAAGTATGTGAGAGAAAAAAAAAGTGTGAAAGCTTGCTGGGCAGACTGGATGGGCCGTTTGGTCTTCTTCTGCCGTCATTTCTATGTTTCTATAGAAACCAAGGCATACACCTAATTTCTCCCTTCCTCTCCACTGCCCACCCTTCCTCTCATCTGCCCCCCCTCTTCTGGCCCTCTATCCCCTCACTTCGCCCTTCTCCTACCTTTTTCTCCCCCCCTCACCTCATACACTTTTTCTCCCCCCCTCACCTCATACCTTTTTCTCCCCCCCTCACCTCGTTCCCTTCCCTCTGCTCGCCACTCCCCCCTCTCCTCCTAGCACCCCTAAACTGCTTATCTCTTAGTGTCTTCCTTTTGTACATATGTATATATTTACAAACCTCGTTGATTATTTAATGCAAATTTCCCCTTGTTATTCACACCCTCATTTATTCATTTGTTAACTTGTTTTATTTGTTCAATGTAAAGCGCCATGCCTGGCGTTTGTTTGTGTTACACTGTAAACCGATGTGATATCCTGGATGAATGTCGGTATATAAAAATTTTAAATAAATAAATAAATGTTTGATCTCCACCTGCTTTGACCTCTGCCTGGACACTGATCTTGCTTTCCCTGACCGTGGCCTGCCATGCACCCTACCATAGAAGGCCGCCAGAACCTGTGGGCTCAACCCAAGAGGAAGGTGGCCAGCCAGGCAGAAGGCCCTACCCTGCTCTGCCGTAGAGCCCTGTATCGCATCTGTTGGGGAAATACCCGCATCCAGAATGCCTGACCGTAACACATCATATACCATAGGAATCTTTCGTCTGCTCAGCATTGCTGCCATTCACAGACTAGACCTTGAGGGTCTTGCTGTCACTTTACCTTGACGTCATAACCCAGACTCCACACAGTTCTTACCACTGTGGGTGGCTGCTTTGCAACTCTCTTTGTGTGTTGATGCCACTCCTTGTTCTGCTTTGTCTCTTTATCAGTCCCTTGGGGGTTTTCCTGCCACCTTTTTTACATTCTTCCCCCTTCACGGTGCTTTAGGATGCAGATGCCTTTCTTAGTGCTACTTTGCTTCTTATGCTGCCTTTGAGAGTTCATACCACTGTTGTTGGCACCCTCTTTTCTTGGGGGTGTTCTTGCCCCTCATGTTGCTTCTTTGCTTCTCTGATTGTACCTTTGAGAGCTCCAGCCACTGTTGGTACCAGTTTGCCCCATTGCAGGTCCTTGGTCTCTTCATGGCACTTTTGATGCCACTTTGACATAGTCTGATTCATTGGCATGATATTTCACCTTTCTAATGATGTCTACCCACCAGTTTCATTAGACATGTTTAGACAATCATAATTTGGGAACCTAAAATAGTCTGTTGCTCACTCATTGACTTTAATGGAAAATGAAAAATGAATGAAACGAATGAAACATTTTTATTTTTTTTTTAATGAATGGAAGTACCCTTCTAAACAAATGAATGAACTGTTCACAGTTTTTTCATTTGCAAAGCCTTAAAATACTCTGAGCATCACCTTTGTTTTTGCCCAAACATTAGCTATTTCTTGTGCATAAGGAACATTGCCATTGACCCCTAGATTTATCATTTTGCTATAAAATTGTGAAAAATAGTGTCCATGATAAAAAAAAGAGGGCATGGTTAAGGTGATTTTTCTGATACTGCATAACAATTGTATCAATTTTGGGCTGCTGGCTAGCTAGAGAGAGAGAGAGAGAGAGACTCTGAGGAGGCACACATATTAGTCAACTTTTTATACCACTGTAAGGGGGCCATTCTGAACTCGGGGTGAGTTTTGGTGGTGGGCTAGGTTTTGGGGAACAGTTTTACATGCACAGTCAGAGCTGCGAACAGCACAGTAGGCATCGGTGAAGATATTTTTTGGTTTGGAGTGATGAAAGCTACACAAAGATGAGATTTGTGCATTGTACTCTTGACTTAGCTTGATAGCAGCTAGGTCAAGAGTGCATCAAGTTAGGTCAAGAGTAAATTGTACAAATCTCATCTTTTTATACCTTTCATCACTGCAAATCACATAAAATCTTCACTGATGCCTACTGTGCTGTTCGTACCTCTGACTGTGCATGTAAAACTGCCCCCCAAAATCTAGCCCACAACCAAATCTCTGAGTTCAGAATGGCCCCCTTACAGTGGTATAAAAACTTAAAAAGTTGACTTTGTGTGCCTTCTCAGAGTCTCTCCCTCTCCCTCTTTCTCTTTCTCCCTCTCCCTCACTCCTGCCTGAAACAGCAAATCCTGTTTCAGCCATAACACCAGGTAAAAAAGGTGTAGTTATTTACGGCATTAAATCCTGCAATAGCATGTATACGCTATAGCATGCAACATTAACCACCTCTCATTTTCATTTACTCCTCCCGCTTGACTAAATTTTTAAAATTTGCATATGCATCTCATGATGGGTTATTTATTGCATGCGTTATGGCATTATCATGGGCATCAAAAATTCCTGTAAGTTTGAATCAAATTGTAAAAAGGGAAACTTCCAATGTTTGGACTATGAACCCTGTATCAAAGACTACCCAGGTAGGAGTCTGATCTGAGATTACTAAGAGGACTATCTCTATTTAATGCACTCTAGGAAATACATTTGTAGATATCAATATTTAATCTATTCTTATTTGATAGATGTGATCTAGAAATATCAGGGTAATTTCTTTGAAAGGGATATACACGCTCTGTATATCAGTCAATGATAAGTTCCAGCTCACAAATGATATGCCGTGGTATTATCTGAAACTCTGAATCATTTCCCCAGATTTGACCATGTTAATTGCAGACACCGAGACTGGGGTCAGCGGCTTTCCGATTATTCCCATTTCTGACTCGCTATAACTAAGTCGCAAATATAAAAAGCAACATGCACTACTGTAAATCCAGTATCATTTAGGGGGTTTCAGATTTTATTTGATTGATGCATATTAACTAGCTACTGTGTTGTGGAATTTTTATGATCTTTTTATTTCCATTTTACATTAGTTTTAAAAACTGTTTTTATATTGTCTGGTTCATGTGCTATGTTTTTTCATGCACAATTATGCAGGCTATTGTAATTTATCTGTGTTCTACTTAATGTTTTTTATTTTGTGGCTCTACTCCTTCAGTTCACTTGAGGCAAAGTGTATAATAAGAATACATATTCTTATTATTATTAGTAGTAGTAGTAGAAGTAGTAACTAAAGAACAATGGCATAAGTCCTCTGAATAGAACTGAAGAGCATGGTAGACAGTAAACAATTGTTGGCTTCTGCACTGAAAGGAGGTTAATCCTTTGTTAGAATATAAGAACATAAGACTTACCATACTGGATCAGACCAAATGTCCATCAAGCCCAGTATCCTGTTTCCAACAGTGGCCAAACCAGGTCACAAGTACCTGGCAGTGGATTTCTGCACCATAATAATGGTAAATTGACTTTTCCTCCATGAACATGTTCAAAACGTTTTTTTTAAAACACAACTACACTAATAGCTTTCACCACATCCTCTGGCAACAAAATCCAGAACTTAATTATGCATTGAGTAAAAAAATATTTTCTCTTATTAGTTTTAAATGCAATATCTAGTAACTTCATTGTGTGTCCCCTGGTCTTTGTACTTTTCAAAAGAGTAAACAACTGATTAATCTTTACTCGTTCCATTCAACTCATTATTTATAGACCTCTATCATATATCCCCTCAGCCATTTCTTCTCCAAGCTGGAGTCCTAACCTCCAGCCTTTCTTCATAGGGGAATTGTTCCATTTCCTTTATCATTTTTATAGCCCTTCTCTGTACTTTTTCTAATTCTGCTATATCTTTTTTGAGTTGAGATTTCCAGAACTGCACGTAATACTCAAGAAGAGGTCACACCATGGAGCGATACAGAGGCATTATGAAATTCTCTGTTTTATTCTCCATTCCTTTCTTAACAGTCCCTAGCATTCTATTTGCTTTCTTGGCTGCTGCTGCACACTGAGCAGAAGAGTTCAACGTATTTTCAACAATGTCTAGATCCTTTTCATGAGTGATGACTCCTAATATGGAACCTTGCATTATGTAGCTATAATTTGAGTTACTCTTCCCATAAGGGTAGATTTTATAAACTTGTGCGCGCTTCCATGTGTGCGCATTACCTGGTGTTCACCCATGGATGCCCAATTTTAGGACATGCATGCTCATGTTATAAAATCGGAGATGACGCGTGCAAGGGGGTGCACATTAGTGCAACTTTCATGCGCCGACGCCCGCAGCCTTCCCCCGTTCCCTCCCAGACCGCTCCAATTTAGGATCGGCCTGGGAGGGAACTTCCCTATCCCCTAATCTATCCTTCCTACCCCCTAGCCCTATCCTAACCCCCCCAAAAAGTTGTCTCATCTTTTGCACCTGCTTGAAGCAGCCGCAGATTGCCCATGCTGGCAGCCTTCCGGCATAAGATCCTCCGACACAGCAGCAAATGGCCGCGGTGCCGGGGCCCTCTAGCCTTACCTCGCCCCTTTCTCGAAGCCCTGGGACTTACACATGTCCAGAGGCTTTATGCGCATGACCGGTTCTTTTAAAATAGGCCCGGCGCGCGTAAGGCCTCCTATGCGCTTACATCCCGTGGATGTATGTGCGTAGGGCTTTTAAAATCTGGCCCTTAGTGCATTAGTTTGCACTTGTCCACATTAAATTTCATTTGCCATTTGCATGCCCAGTTTCCCTGTTTTGCAATGTCCTCTTGCAATGTCATCTTGCAATGTCCTCTTGCAATGTCCTCTTGCAATTTCTCACCATACTCTTGCGATTTAACAACTTTGAATAATTTTTGTGTCATCAGCAAATTTGATCACCTCACTTGTTGTTCCCATTTCCAGGTAATTTATAAATATGTTAAAAAGCAGTGGTCCCAGAACAGATCCCTGTAGCACTCCACTATTCACCCCTTTCCATTGGGGAAATGTACCATTTATCCCTATTCTCTGTTTTCTATCTTTTAACCAGTTGGCAATCCACAATAGGACACTGCCCCCATGTTCTGGCTTTTTAATTTCCTAGGAAGCCTCTTGTGAGGGACTTTGTCAAATGCTTTCTGGAAATCCAGATATACACCCTCATAAAAATGTAGCAAATTTGTGAGGCAAGACTTCCCATGGCTAAATCCATGTTGGCTTTGTCCCATTAAACTATGCCTGTCTATTTGTTCTTCATGATAATTTCTACCATTTTGCCTGGCTCAGACATCAGACTCACTGGTCTATAGTTTCCTGGTTCACCCCTTGATCCCCATTTAAAAAATGGCATTACGTTGTTTCTCAACTACTTTTTCCATATGCCCAAGGAAACAATGATTATAAACAGGTTGAAATATTCCTAGAAGCCATCCTGTACAATAGGAGGAGGCAACACAACAACTAAAAACAATAAACAAGAGAGAGCCCCCTATGAAGAGCTAGATTGACTTGATTTCCAAAAACAGGAATAAAACCGTCCCTTGAGGAAATCAGGAACAGTGATCCATGAACTTGAAGCAGAATATCCATATTTAGAGTATGCTCCATAGGTAATAATTTTTTTCTGATGTTAAAGTCTATTTAACATTTTCCTTCATTTTGGCATGACTTCTGGCCAGTTGGAGCTCTTTGGACTTTCTCGTATGTCTTTTTTGTCAGTAAATCACAGAATTCCATTCATTCTTCTGACATAATTGTGGAGTATTTTTCCCCATTTATTTGAAAATTCAAAGTAAGGGTAACTTCTAGGATTGTGCTATTTCTGTAAATAAGAAATTGTCTTGAAATTTTCTATTTTGTTTCTTTTCAAATATTAAATGAAATGAAATTAATTTAAAAATGTTTGCTTTTGTCTCATTTCATTTTAAAATGGCTAGCCACACCGCACCACAAAAAAGCAAAAACAACCCAAAACAAAAAACCTGTCAAAGACTCCCACACTCCACCTGCCTCTTACAGCATCTATAGTCAAAAGGGAGGTAAAAGCAATCTCCAGTTGCTCCTGCTCTGCTGGTGCCAGAATCTAAATTGGCTCTGCCCATGGGTCAGCTGGCTCAACTTTGGATTATAGGACCAGTCAAGCAGGAACGACTGGGGGATCAGTCCTGCCTGCCTTTGATCACAGATGGGATTAGATATGGAGAGGGAGGTATGGGAGGCTTTATTTTTGTTGTTTTTGGTGGGTTTTATTGTATGAAATAGCACACACTTAAAAAAAAAAAAAAAGAAAGAAAGAAATTCTCCGTCCATGAAACGAAACCAAATGATTTGAAACCCACCCCTGTACATCCCTATTAATTTTGAGGTTCATATTCAAAATCCATTTAGACCAATAATAGAATAGTTATCAACCTTTCTCTGGCTAAATTCTAATTACTTACCTGGCAAGGATTTAGCGGGATAAAATGGGAGCATCCCAGGGGTAGGTAGGAGGAGCGGAGTTAGCCACATCCAATATTCAGAGTTAGCCAGTTACCTTCCGTGGCTGACTCTGGTTGGGCCACAGTGCTGTCCTAAAGTTAGCCGGTTATACATACTATAACCGGCTAACTTTAAGATAACCGGGTATATTCAGTGGTGCACACCGCTGAATATACCCTGCTAGTCAGTTATGCATACCCACCTTAACCATCACAGCTGCACAGCGGCTGAATACGGACCCCGCTGTGACCATATCAGCACACAAATTCACTGCCGACCACAAGCAGGGCCACGAGCCCTTGCCTACAGCATCCAGCCGACCTCGATCCGGGCCTTCGATCCTCCTCCAGCCGGCCTCGATCCCGGCCACGAGCCCTTGCCTACAGCATCCAGCCGACCTCGATCCGGGCCTTCGATCCTCCTCCAGCCGGCCTCGATCCCGGCCACGAGCCCTCGCCCGCACCGCCAGCAACACAAAAAAGAACCGCCCACCAAGACGGCGCAGCGGTGACGTCAGAGGCGCGACCGGCGGGGTTTTTAAACCACCCCCCTCCCAGGCGTCGCGCGCCGGGCGTCGCGCGCACGAAGGAGCGCGACAAAGGGGCCTGCCCCTTTGTTTCGCCCCTTCGTATCACCCCGAGCAGCACCCCAATATACCTCCCAATTTGTACCCAGCAACTGAACTAATACCAAGAGTGCCTTGCCAGGAGCCCCTCCACCTGCCATCTCGGAGACAAGAACCTGCCCCAGGAAAACCACGCTCACGAAATGCACCACATGGACTGTTGGCAAATCTCCTCCCTCCTCTAAATAATTCATCCAGAACACTATACTTTCTCACCAAGCCTATCATACGTAAGTGTGTTTCATTCACATGACTGTCTCAGTGTATAATACTGTACAATATATACATCTCATAACCTAATCTACCTAAATGCCAGCCTACTCTATACAATTGCATTACTTTGTCGATGTACATTACTCTTTTCAACTGCATTAACCTGATATAATAGCATTAACCTTTTCAACTGCTTTTCGGTATCTACTTTTCACAATTTGCCACCCTCCCCAACAATGCCTCCACACGCTAGCCCCTGCCCCCCCAATTATCTATACAGACACCCCTCAAAAATATTCCTCCCCTCATACAGTCCCCACAACACCCAAAAAAGACGTCTGACCCCCATCCCCATATCCCCCACCTCGCAAGCCCTCACCCTCTCACTCATCTCTCTTCTACTCATTAACGCCCAATCACTGAAACAAAAAACACACCTTCTCCACGATATTTTAACTGAGTCCAAACCAGAAATTTTCGCATTAACTGAAACCTGGTTTAAACCCTGTGACACCCCCCTCATTAACCAACTTCCTGCTGAAACCTATGACATTTTCTCTATCCCCCGTAAAAAGAAAAGAGGTGGCGGCCTACTCCTCATAGCCAAAAAAGAATTCAAGCTCACATCACAAACCTGCAATATTCCCAATCAATACGAAGTAGGTTTTTTCAAATCTCAATCCCTACAAATCTGCCTTATCTATACCCCTCCTGGTCTACTAAAAAAAGACCCCTCCCCCCTCATCGAATTCCTCACCATCTCCCTCTCCCCCAACATCCCTACAATACTCCTTGGCGACTTTAACCTCCACGTCGACTCCTCTCCACAATCCCCTACATGCGAAGCCTTCATCTCATCCCTAGATGCAATGGGCTTCACCCAACTTATTCACTCCCCAACCCACAAAGCAGGTCACACCCTTGACCTTATTTTTACTAACTCACTCATCAATGTCATCCACACCCCCACATGCCTCCCGGTTCCCTGGTCTGACCACTCCATCATCAGTACAACCCTCTCTCTACCACCCCCACCCACCCCCTCTCCTCCTCAACCCAAATCCTTCCAACTTCGTAAAACCTGCCCCATAGACACTCTTGAAATGGCGTGCTCCAACATTCCAAATCACATTGACCTGGAGACAGCAGATAGTGCTATATCCTCCTGGGCAGAAACCACCCAAAACATAGCCAACAACTTATGCCCTATCATCCAAAAAACAATCACACAATCCACTTCATCCAAAAAACCCTGGTACACCCAAACACTCAAAACCCAAAAAATCTAACTTAGAGCAGCTGAAAGACACTGGCGTAAACACCCCTCCCCTGCCACAAAGACCGTTTATTACCAACTCATGCATGCATATAGAAACGCCATTCAAACAACCAAAAAAGAATACTATGCCAATAAAATTCACCACCTCCAATTCAACCCGAAAGCACTATTCACCCTAGTCTCAAATCTGACCAAACCCAACGTGTCTTCACCCCAAGTCCCCATCACACAGACCCGATGTAATGAAATCGCCCTCTTCTTTAAAAACAAAATATCCAACATCACTGCCAAGTTTACCCCCAATACCAAAAATTCCCACAACACCAACAACATAATCCCTCCCTCCCCACCTACACACACCCTCCTCTCTTCCTTTGAACCCTCCTCATCTCTAGAAATAGAGAACATTTTAAAAAAGATGAGACCTTCCTCCCACCCCTCGGAAACCATACCTACTAAACTACTACTCGCTATCCCTAAAACAATAGCCACTCCACTCTCCAAAATCGTGAACTGTTCCCTGGAACATGGCCTGGTCCCGAACTCCCTCAAACAAGCTGTGGTCAAACCCATTCTAAAAAAACCCTCCCTTGATCCCTCCAACCTATCCAACCTCCGTCCTATCTCCAATCTCCCTTTCCTCTCCAAAGTCATGGAGAAATTAGTAAACCACGGTCTCTCTGACCACCTAGAACAATCCAACATTCTCCCACCTACACAATATGGATTCCGAAAACACCTCAGTACTGAATCCCTACTTCTCTCCCTTACTGATACCCTCATCAAAGGAATGGATGCCGGCAACTCCTATCTCATTGCCATGCTGGACATCTCCGCTGCCTTTGACACCGTAAATCATAACATCCTCATCAACACCCTCATTAGTATAGGAATCTCAGGTACTGCTCTTTCTTGGATTAAGTCCTTCCTCCAAAACCGTACCTACACAGTCCTCACTGACAACTTTACATCCCCCCCTGTCAATCTCGACTGTGGCGTTCCTCAAGGTTCCTACCTTTCCTCCACCTTATTTAACATTTACATGCTCCCCCTTACAAACCTCCTCTCCAACCTTGGTATTACACATTTCATCTACGCGGATGATGTGCAAATCCTCATCCCCTTCACAAACTCTGTACTCATCGCAATCCAAAAATGGAACACTATTCTCACCTCCATAAACCAGCTCCTCACTGACATGCACCTAGCCCTTAATCCACAAAAAACCGAACTCCTCCTCATCTCCTCTAAACATGCATCCATACCCATTCCTTCCACTCTCCATTCCCCCAACTTGCTTTCTAACACAAGAAACCTTGGTATCATACTTGATTACCAACTTACCTTCAAACCATACATCAAATCCATCCTTAGCAGTTGCTATTTCAAACTTCAAACCCTCAAAAAACTCAAACCCCTTCTCTACTTCTCTGACTTCCGTACGGTACTCCAATCCTTAATTTTCTCTAAAATTGACTACTGTAACTCTCTCCTTCTTGGACTCCCTGCCACCCACATCAAACCTCTTCAACTCCTTCAAAACGCTACCGCTCGTATCCTCACTAATGTAAAAAAAAAAGACCACATTACCCCCACCCTCATTGATCTCCACTGGCTTCCCATTCACTCACGAATTATTTACAAGACGCTTACCCTCATCCACAAAAGTATCACCAACGAACATTACAACTGGCTAAACCCACCTTTCCTTCCTCGTACCTCCACTAGACCTACCCGTTCATCACTCCAAGGAACCCTTATTCCTCCTTCCATAAAATCCACAAGACTCATTTCCACCACCAATAGAGCCCTTTCCCTTGCAGGCCCCTCCCTTTGGAATTCAATGCCTCTTCACCTACGCACAGAAACCTCCACTCCCACTTTCAAAAAGAATCTGAAAACCTGGCTCTTCCTCCAAGCATACCCCCAATCCTTTTCACCACCTACTAACACTCTCACCCAACCTTCATCTCTCACCAATACCCCCCTAAAATCCTTTAATCCCCTCCAGGAACCACACCCAACACTTAACCCCCTTTCCCTCTAAGAACTTCAAACACCTCATTCAACCCGTACTTTAAAATAATGTGTCTGTTTTTATCTGCACTTATACAATTCCATATATAACCAGTGTACATACCATCTGCTCCTCAAATCCATGTATATATCTTATCCTTATGTATCTGTTCTCACCCTCCCCCTCCCCCCCTTTTGTCTCTATCCCTCCCTCCCCAAGTTATTTAGTTATCTGCTTTGTTACTGTGTTACATATTGTTCTTTGTAAAGGCCTCGCCTATATATTCCTTGTTTATAAGTTACTTGTAAACCGGCACGATGTGCAAACGGTTGCCGGTATATAAAATAAAATAAATAAATAAATAAAATAAAAAAATAAATAAATTGTTTAATTCAGGATCTCCTTTTTCTTGAAAAGAATGGAAACAGGTGACTATGGCTCCAGGAGCACTGTTGATTCCGCTTTTTCTTCTTCACAACCCACCTACCTCTTCCAGTTTCTTCAATAAAACCCATGTCCCTCTTTCCGACTAGGAAATGATGGAGCACCTTTGACAGTTTTCTAAATCATTTTGTCTTTTGCAAAAGTTCATGAGTACTTTTTCTTGTACCTACAGACTTCTTGAAGAAGCCTGCCGTAGAAACAAGCTGTTCACTGCCTCATGTTTCAGTAATTTAAACTCTTTCTGCAGACCTCACCTTTCAAATCTGCGATAATGTTGGGAATATCTTCTCCAATTACCTTACTCTCCTGCGTTAGTCTGAGAATGTTTGCTGTGGTAACTGGCTGACCTAGTTCTTTTTAGATTTGCAGCCTCCTCAGAAGAAATCCCTGACTCGGACATTTTGAGTACTGATTTCAGGGAGGAATGTTAGTCTTTAGAATGCGTCACCAAGGTGGCTGTAGATATTTAGTCTGTTCCTTTAAACTTTAATAAGCAATTGGAATATATGGTGTCCGAGACCTAGAGGCTGATGCAGTGAATTTCATGAACTATTCTATTCGTGATTTTCCATGTGTTGCTTTTCTACCCAGATTGATATGAAAATAAACTCATTAGAAAAATATCTTGCATAGTTTTTGCTTTGGAAAATTTTGAAAAGAAAATTTCTTTTTTACGTTTTTGTGCAATTGGCTGTGCAAAATGAATTTCGCACATTGTTTTGCTATGTGCTAACAGTGATCTGCTTTGCATAATTTTGCATTGCAGCAACTCTGTAACTATAAATTTAACTAAAATGTGGCGTATAAAACTATGCACTAAATTTGTGAAACCAACGCATTTAGCAAAGTCTGCTTTGCACGTTAAAAGGGAAAAATAGTGCGCGCCATTTGCCATTTTTGAACATAAAGCAGACTTTGTAAAATATGTCTCGCTGTAGTGCTTTGGCCTCTGAGCCTGTGTCATCCAGGCTAATTCAAGTGTTTGCTTCCAGAGAAAAAATTAGTAGTCTGGTAAGATCTGCTCCGCAAACTTGGCCTTGTGTAACAGTTTTATATATCAGGTTAAATCCCCCATTCATATTACAGCTGATTCCTGCTGTGTGTGTATTGTGGGGAGTGGGGGTTTCTTAGACAAAAGTGTCCTCTTATTTACTCACTGGACGATGTCCATATCTTGTCCATTAGTTGCTCCAAACACTTTTATTTGCATTAAAAACTTAACATGACTCTGAATATTCTTGAATTTGGCTTTCTGTGGCTGCCTTATTTAATGAATTAGCAGGTCTAATATTTTCTAATTGTCAGCTCTGCTCTCTGTATTCCTTCCTCCTCTGCCTCTCTTCTTTTTCCTTGTTCTTCTTTTCTTTTCCCCTTTCAGAATCAGCTTTGGCTTTCTGTTCCTTGTGCCTGCCTTCTCTTCCTTTCTGTAATACACAAAACTCTTTCAGGCAACCCTTCCTGCTGTCTATTTAGTCATTCCATTAGGTGCCTTAGTCATATGCATAGCTTGAAGATTTGGGCGGAGCCTGAATATCAAACTATAAGTAATTATCTATTTTGTGGTTTAATGTTTGTAGAGAAAAGCGTTTCCAACAACTAGTGATATGAGCTGCAGTACAGAAGGTCCAGGGTTGCCCCCATTTAAAGAACCCTTTCTCAGTAGTCCTGATAATACCTTTTAGAGCTCTGCTGTAACAGCCCAGCAGCTTTTATCTTCCTCATCTTCCTTATTTCCTGCTGGGTTTAAGGCTGCTGACATACTTGCATCTTGCTGAGCAGCTACCTGATTAGGGCCTCTGAAGCGCCTGTACTGCACTTGTGGTTACTGTGACTATAGATTCATTCACGGCTACAAATGCTTCCTCTGACCATGGTCCCAACACTGCACCAGAAGTGCACTCTCCTCGCCAGTATTTCTTCAATTCAGCTAGCTTCCTTTCTGGGCCATTGTTCTGGGACTTAGTATGAAAAATGATTAAAATCATGTCAGGGGAGGTTAGAACTGCAGATATCGGAATCCATCTCAAATGGTGGCTGTCTAGCATTTTCCATCCTTCCACGTCTACCTCAAAAAGTAATTTTAATTGGTCTATCAGTTTTTACTGAGTATAGACTAGAATCAACTATCTCCTGACCAAGAATAGAAACTCTTGTGTCTTATAGCTGTCAAGAGATATTAAGACAGGTTGTGCAGTGCAAAGGGGAAGCAACCTTCACACAGGCAATAAGATCATCCTGACACAGATCCTGGACAGAAGGTGACATGGAATTATTGAAAGTTGTTTTTTGTTTTAGTTGGAAACAGCAGAGTGGGAAGCAGGAGGCGATGTGAGCATACAGGTCAAGAAAATAGTGTAAGAAGATAACTACAATTATGTTACCTGAATGTTACATCCTTTAATCTTCTTGACCTATTTGCTTACATCTCTCCTCCTTCCTGTTATGCGTGCCATTTGCGGTAGACCCGCAACACAACCCCTTCACCTCTCTGCAGTAACTCCAGTGCCTAGTTCCTCGTCCCTGGCGGCGGTAGGCCGCCAGATCTATCCTCGGGCCATCCCTGGTGCCTCCGGCTCAGCTACAGAAACTGGTGTTCCCAGTCCAAGTACCATTTCCACTGCTCCACGTCGGGCCTCTCCGCATGGCCCGCGGAGAGACGCTGCTATTCGGTGCCGCGCCCCTCCCTAGGCGCGTGCGCATCACTGAAGCTTAAATAGGACCAGCGGTAGGAACCAAGCCGCGGCCCTGGATGATGACGTCAGTGGAGCACTGGTACTTAAGCCTGGGCTCCGCTCCCTAGCTTTGCCTTTGCAACAGGTCTCCTTGCTGGTTGAGTACTTGTTGCCTCCTGAGAGATATGTCTCGCTCCCGTGTTCCTGTTCCTTGCTGATTCTGGTTCCTGATTCCTTTGCTCCTACGTTCCTGCTCTTCACCCTTCCTCGGATTGCCTACATGGACTTTGACTCTGCTTTGCCTGACCATGCCTTTGACTCTCTCCAAGCCCGGACCTCTGCTTTGCCTGACCACGCCATTACTTCTCTCCAGATCCAGACCACTGCATTGCCTGACTACGTCGTTGCCTCTCTCCAGACCCAGACCTCTGCATTGCCTGACTACATCGTTGCCTCTCTCCAGACCTAGACCTCTGCGTTGCCTAACTACTCCGTTGCTTCTCTCCAGACTCAGACCTTTGCATCGCCTGACTACATCGTTGCCTCTCTCCAGACCCAGACCTCTGCATTGCCTGACCACTCCGTTGCCTCTCTCCAGTCCAGACCTCTGCCTTGCCTGACTATGTTTGACTATCTCCGCGATTAGACCTCCGCCTTGCTTGCCACTGCTTCCAGATTGCCGCCAGCCCTGATTCAAGCTTGTTCCATGATGCCTATTCAGCCTACGTCCTGGACTTGGCCTATTCAGGCTTCAGCCTGCTTTTGCTTGGGTGCCCCCTGTCTGACTTTGTTCCTTTGGTGCCCGGCTCTCCGGGACACTGCCTCGTCCAGTACGAGACTGTACCATCTCTCTCCTGCTGTCTCTGGGCTGACTTTGATCTCTTCATCGACGCGACATACAGAGGCCGACCTAAATCCAGCCGGCCCCGGCACCCAAAGGCTCAACCCGTGGGGAACGAGGGCTGGTATTGGTGTAGCGCCAGCTGGACTCCGTTCATCAGCCCACTCTGCCTGCTGATGGTGGGGACCCATAGGTCCCTACCTACAGGTTGCGTCAACCCCACTTTGGCCCAAGAGTCCATCTCTAGCGCAACACTTGCCGCTCTACCTTTCCATACTCTCTACTTCTAAAACAAGAAAATCTGTCCAATTTCCAGTCATACCCATCTCACCTTCTTTTCAGAATCTGGTTCAGGAAGATCCTACATGGCTTCTCTATGTGAAGATTTCCTTCCCCTTTGCACTCCAACCTACCACAGTAACAATAGTTGATGGCAGATAAAGATCAATTGACCCATCTAGTCTGTCCAGTTATTGTGGCCTATATTGCTAAGGATAGTTTCCACTTTCCAGCCATAGATGTTTAACTGCTTGCTGGATATCACTCTTTATCCAAGTTTTCTTAACTTTGCTAGGGGAGCTGCTCACTAGAAGAATCTTTATGGGAGGACCGGGAAGTCTACAGATTCAGAGCCCAGTGTAGCACAGAAGATTGCAGAGTTCATTGCCCATCCCTTCCACTTTAATCCTGAGGGAATTTTGCATTGCACAGTTATTTATTTATTTAACCAATTCCATTTATTTATTTATTTATTTATTTATTTGTTTATTTGTTTATTTATTTATTAGGTTTTATATACCGGGGTTCCTGTATGGGATACAGATCACCTCAGTTTACAGTAAACATTTACTTCGCTCATGGGCTGTACATAGAACAGTAGAAAACAAGAACAGTAGAAAACTTCGCTCGTAGGCGGTACCAATACAGAAGATAACAGGAATTGGCACAAACTGGTACAATGGGTACATTAACTTTGCTCATGGGCTGTACATAGAGCAATAGAAAACAAAACAGTAGAAAAACTTGTGCTGATCTGGAAATCTTGGTGGATTACAGCGTCACATACATAATTATGCAATCACATAAACTGCTTTATTTCGTGAAATAAAATGAAACGTGGCAATTCAAAACAGTGCAATTATAGTGTAACACCAGTTACACTATAATTGTAACTATACAGCCTTGTTTCCATTGAGAAAGGCTCACCTCCTGTACATGGAAACCTTTGAGATATTTGAATGTCTCTATCATAACTCCCCCAACTCACTTTTCCTCTAGAGTATAGATCTCACTTTTCCTCTAAAGTACAGTATACCCAGTTAGGGGTATTCAGTCAGCAAAGGTGAGCTGAAACAGGTAAGTTTTTAGAGATTTTCTGAAGCGGGCAAAGTTTCCCTCAGCCCTAATTGCTAAGGGGAAGGAATTCCAGAGTTCAGGTCCAGCAATTTGAAACATTCATTCTCTTGATTCAGATAAATGGGCCACTTTAAGGGAAGAGATTTCCAGGAGATGATGCTGCATTGATCGGTAAGCACGGGAAGGTTGACATCTTTACACTGACTCTATCAAGCAAGGACCGGATTTGCTGGGAAAGGCCTTAAAAATTAAGGACAGTACTTTAAGGTGTACTTGCCAGCTTCGTTGCCTTCAGATTGTCAGACATTATCACCCTGAGGTCTCTGTCCCTGTCCATGCACATCAGTTTTTCGTGCCCGAACACATACAGCTCTTCAGTTTCTGCACCTCAAATGAATGACTTTGTACTTCTTGGTATTGAATCCCAGCTGCCAATCCTTCGACCATTCCTCAAGCTTTATCAGATCAGCTTTAATTTTCTCTACTACTGCTAAAAAATACAGAATAAAATGTTTAGGATGAAAAAATCCAAGATTTGATGGCCTTCGGAGTGGGGAAACTCACTCCAAGATGAGATTTGGACAATGTTCTCTCAACCTAGCTTGTTGTTGCCCAGGTAGAGTGTCCTATATTCTCTCTACTTAGCTTGAGTCTCTCTCTACCTGGCTGCAATCAAGCAGGCCGATACAGTACAGTGCGCACTGTTAACCTGCCCTTGGACGCTCGTTTTCCCTTACCCCTTATTCAGTAAGGGGCGGAAAATGCGCGTCAAACCCTCGGAACCAAATAGCACCCTCAACATGCAAATGCATGTTGATGGCCCTATTAGGAATTCCCACGCGATACAGAAAGTAAAATGTGCAGCCAAGCCGCACACTTTACTTTAAGAAATTAGCGTCTACCCAAAGGTAGGCGCTAGTTTCTGCCGGCACCGTGAAAGTGCACAGAAAAGCAGTAAAAACTGCTTTTCTGTGCACCCTCCGACTTAATATCATGGCGATATTAAGTCGGAGGTCCCGAAGGGTAAAAAAAGAAAAAAAAAGAAAAAAAAATGTAAAATGGTCCGGCGGCTGTCGGGTCGAAAACCGGATGCTCAATTTTGCCGGCATCCGTTTTCCGAGCCCGTGGCTGTCAGCGTGTTCGAGAACCGACGCCGGCAAAATTGAGCGTCGGCTGTCAAACCCGCTGACAGCCGCCGCTCTGGGCTACCGCCGGGCCTCATTTAAATAGAGAATTGCACGCACAGGCGAGTGGCCTGTGCGCGCGCCGGGAGAGTGGGCATTCGTCTGCTCTCCCGCGGACTTTACTGAATCGGCCTGAAGGTAGGTAGAGAGTAAAGTATAAAAATCTGCTCTTCTTTTACCTTTCATCCCTCCAAGTCACATTAAATCTTTACTAATGGTAACTGTGCTGTAGAGATGTGCGAAGCCCGAACCTATTGGTTCGAGCTTCGGATTCAGCCCACCGTGGGAAATTTCATTTTCCCCGCGGTTTGGGCTTCTTTTTTTCGGGGAACCCGAAATTTTGGGTTAGCGTGCACTAACTCCCCGTTAGTGCATGCTAACATTTAAACCTTAGCGCACACTAATGAGGAGATAGTGCGCACTAACCCGAAAAAAGAGTTTTTCTGAAATTTCGGAAAAAGTTTGTTCATTTTTTTGTTTCCCCGAAACAGGACGAATTAGGCTATTTCATTGAAATTGCACATCCCTACTGTGCTGTTCATACATATAACTGTGCATGTAAAACTGTCCCCTAAAACCCACACCACCCCACAAACCTCACCCCGAGTTACTAGTGCCCCCTCTTACAATGTTATAAATAGTTACCTTTTTTATGAATCTCTCTCTCTCTCTCTCTCTCTCACTCATCCTTTGTGGCTGCGGCAAATTACATAACATGTGTATCAATAATGTTATTGCGTGTTGCGGTATTTACCTATGAGATGCGGTATCAGGAAAATTATCCTTTTTTTTATCGTGAACGCTATTTTTGCTATATTTATAGGAAAGTGATGAATCTAGGTCCAGTGTGGCTAATTCACTGATGGAGAGGTAGAATCTCCATTTCCAATCTCTGGCCAGCAGGGCAATGCTTACCTAGAACCTGATTTACTATGCTTTTTTTTCCCCCACTTAGATAAAGAATGGGAAAATAGTCTAAAAAAAAAAAATCAGGCCCTTAAAGTGGCAATAGATGACTCTGATGTGATGGGGCTCCTTCCATTCTGTGTCAGTACTGATTCAGGTCCAAAGCCAGATACCTGAATAAAGTCCACATGGTATTCTGCAGTGTCGTGATGCCAATTGGTAAAAGCAGCAGACTGCTCCTAGAGTCTGGAATCTGGTGGAAAAGGTCCTGGCGAGATCTCTCCTAACAAAAGGGCTTACTCTGCCAACTGGCCAGCAAGTTAACATAATCATTGCTGTAAAGATAATGAGAAAATGATGACATGGTTAACCCAGAACACCTCCTGAGACAAGCTGATTAAACTCTTCATTGTCTTGACACCCATCAGGCAATGCCTGGAGGCATTTTCTCTCTTCTTTCTGGTAAGGGGCAGCTCACTCTTCCCCTAAAGATCCTTCTACCCTGCCCCCCCCCCCCCCAAGTTGGTTCATACTGCTAATGAACATATACTTTTATTTTTATTTTATTTATTTAATTTTATATACCGGCAACCGTTTGCACATCGTGCCGGTTTACAGATAACTTACAAACAAAGATATGTAGGCAGAGCCTTTACAAGGAACAGTGTTTAAAACATAGCTCAGAAACAGAGCAAAACTAGCAAACTTGTGGAAAGAGGGGTAGGGGTGGTCGAGACAGGGGAGGGGGCGGGGGGGGAGGGTGGGTGGGTGAAAAACAGGTACAAAAGGAGTAATATGTACAGGTACAAAAGGAGTAATATGTACAGGCGAATAAGTACTAGGCGATGCCATTTCTGATCTAGAGTGGGATTTTGTTACGGGTTTAAGTAAATAACAACAAGGACAGATAAACTGGACGTCTCTTGCCTTTTGCAGCCTTCTCAATTAAAGCAGGCAGAAAACTCAGGTATGGAAGCAGCTCTGAAATAGCATTACATGAGTCTGTTGTGGCTGCTGTGTAATATATATCTGGGTAAATATCTAGTCCATTCATAATCTGTTGACAAAGGGTGTGCCCCTGATTTTTTATTTTTATGGTCCTGCTGTTTCCTTCTCCTCCTTTATGCTTCCAGCGTTCAAGTGGAACTGACTTCTCTTGGAATACAATACCATGAGCCTTCCCTTACAGCTATCTTGCTGGGGGATTTCCTAAATTCTGGTCCTCTGCTACTAGAAATTTGACCTATACCTTTGTCCAAAATCCTCACGTAACCTCTGTGTTTGATTGTATTGGGATTAGTGGTAATACAGAGGAAGATGGCACTGTTTCGATATCTCTTTAAATATGTTTCTGGAGAGATGATCTCCAGAGGGGAGCGTGCCCTGTGTAAATATAAGCCTGAGCTCACTATGGGAGTGGGCTTTTTCTTCTTTCTGAAGGACATTTCTGGTTATTCTGCAGTGGGATTCAGAGGGAAAGACTTGGAGTGGATCTTCAGAATCCCTGTGGGCCTGCTGGTTCTTCCAGTCCAGCAGTGTCCTCTAATATAGGGGTGGGCAGTTCTGGTCCTCGAGGGCCATAAACTAGTTGTCTTTTCAGGATTTCCCTAATGAATATGCATGAGATAAATCTGCACACACACTGCTTCAATTTTATATCAATATGTCTCATGGATATTCATTACAGATATCCTGAAAACCCAACCAGTTGGTGGCCCTCGAGGACTGGCATTGTCCACCTCTGCTCTAGTACCATAGATGCTGGGGTGCCAAGGGAATGCTTCTAGACATTTGCCAAGAGGTACCTGGGAGAACGCATGAAACACAACCATATTATGGTAGATCTTATGGCCTTGTTTAGACAATTCCTTCTATGAAGAATGCAGTGATTGATTTGAATAACGATGAAGATATATAGGAATAATGACTGATGCACCAGGGTTGTTGGGAGTAAAAGAGGAAGAAGAACAGTGTTTATTTTGTTGCTACTGTTGCTTCTGCTGTGGAATCCTATTACTCATCATTTTGTGATTTTTGATTGTTAATTGACTGCTAGTAGCACAGAAGAACAAAAAGTTTTTATAATTTTGAAATATAAATCATTGTGTGATGGAGAAGAAGAGATTGAAGATTATTGGTGCAGCAGTGCAGTCTGATGATCACAGAGGGCAAAACATTTCCCTGTTAAGCAGTAAGACAATATAACCTTGAAGCATGAGAGTTGGGTCCAGTCCACTATCTATCCACCATTACTTTTTTTTATCTATAGAACTAGTACCAGGACCACAAAAATCCAGCATCATACCTCCTTTTATGTGCCTCATTCTAGAGTTACATCTTCCACCTAGCCCAATCATTGCAGCAATAGACCTTTCTGGCCACAGACTCTACTCCCTATGGCATCTGGAATGCATACACCCTAATTCCAGTCAGCAGGCATCGAACAAAGGCTAGAACTCCTCTCCGCTGCTTCCAGACACTGTATCATTGTCTCTGCAGCTTTCCAAGCCCCAGCTAGCCTGAACAGCAGGCCCAGGCATGAAACCCTGGTCTTCCACACAGCAAAGCTCAGCCCTGCAGCTCAGCCACCAGGCTGGCTCCATTGCTCCAGATGTTAAGATGTTGACATGATAACCTGGATACAATAGTGATAATGAACAACACACGCCTGGCTGCTCAGCTGCCTCAATGGCAACACCAACGGGTGTATTCACATGTAATTAAAGTGCACTACTTTGGTAGTAGTTGAGTTTTCATGAGTTTATTTTATTTTTTTTATTTGATAGTCAACATGACATTTGCAAACAAATAGAAGTATATATACCATAAGATACAATGGTGGAACAGCCAAACAAAACAGCTGTTTAGAGTCTTAATTATAATTATAACAGGTTATCCTGTTGGTAAAATAAAGCAACGATTTATGTACAAGCTTTGAGCTCAAATGAGTTCCCTCTTCTCAAAGCAGAGAAAGCAGGAGGTCCAGTGGGTCATCGGCTCTGTGCTCTGTTCCTTTCAGCTTGTCAGCAGGCTACTTGGATTCAGATAATCAGAGCAGAGAAGAGGGTGGATTCGAATGTTACCGACTTATGTTAGCAAAAACATAAGCACTGATTGTTTTGGAGTAGTACTGTCTATATTCTTCTATCTCTAGCCAGCAATTGGGCTGCTACTATCCATTTCACATCTTCCATGGGTTTCAGGATCCTGGAGGCAGTTTCTAGCAATAAAATACAGATTTCATTGAAGCTAAATGACTGTTTCTTCTCAGATCAATATAACTCTCAACTAGGGATTAAATCAGCCTGATCAACTGCAGCTCTTTAAAATACAATGTAAAGCAAACATGTCATTTGGCAGTATGGAGAAAGCTGGAAAACTATGAGGAAGAAAAGGTCTGGCATGCATTTTTGGAGATAGTACACTGTGGTAAACTGGTAATACCCTGCTGCTGCAATACCGCACTCACCACTAGAGGGCACTTGTTGTTCCTTAACGTCCATCCACCCCTTTTTGTTTCTCTTTCGCTCTTCTTTTGTGTAGGGGTGCAGGTTAGCTCCATTTTTTTTTTTTTTAGAACATGTTGATCCAGTCCTGGTTGAATTTCAGTGCATGCATAGACTTCTACTTTTGATTTCCATGGGAAAAACAGGACTTCAGTGCCATGTATACAAGGGGGTCCATTGTATGAAAATCTATCTCATGCATATTCATTATGGATTCCCTGAAAACCAGACATGTTTGTGGCTCTTAAGGACTGGAGTTGGCCACTGATATATTCAGTGGGGTATAATCAGGACTGGATCAGCCTTTCCTGAAAAAATATAGCCAGTTGGTAGTTCTCATTTTGTGGAAAGCCAAGTCTACAAACCTCACCATGGATTAGGACAGAGTCTAAAATACCATCTCTGTGTCACTTTTTTCTAGTATTCCCAAATGCCTCTAATATTCCTATTTTGGCCAGGCAGGATATAGTGTAGTTTGCAAACACAGCATCTCGGAACGAATGATGCAGTAACCTCTGGGATTTGCTGCTGGTGAAGAAAACCTTCCAAATGGGGAGAAAGAATGACATTCTTCAAAATACCAACTTTCCATTCTTCTTCATTTTGGTTTTATGCTGGGCTCTTGGTTATGTATTTGTCATTAAGCATGTTATTTCTTATAGTTTACATTTTTCAGAATAAAAGATGTGCACATTTTTTTATTGAGGTGGGGGGGGGGGGGGGTCAGGACAAACACTGTGATTTGAGCTATTTTTATTTCCGAATCTACTCTCCAGCTGATTCGGTTTTAGAGTCATGCTTTATATGTATCAATGGAGTGCCTGCCTTGTTTTCTAAGAAGAATCTGCCCAGTAGTACCACAGTCAGCTTAGATTCCTGATGGTGGGGTGTGGATGTTAACAGGAGAAACGTTCAATAATTCTTTAAGAAATAATCCATGTTTTCTTAGGAATAAAATTGAATGCAAAAAATCTGTTTGTTTACTCAGCAACTGAGGATAAAGCAAACATATTTTTCTTAGGTATATTGTATCACTGGAAACGAGTACTAATTACTTACTGTAGACGTATTTGGTTTTGGAAACTGCATATGTTTTAAAATCACCCCTTTCCTTTTTGCATTTTTCGGTGTGACTTTGAGAAGCAATTCCAAAAGTACTGAAATAGTGGAACCATGATTTATGATGTCAGCTCTAGAGAAGGGAAAGAGCAAGAAAGAACCTAAAGGTAGCATTTGCATATAATGAAAAGCTCAAGGTCAAGTCGGCCATCTTAAGAACCTGAAAAGTTGCAGGCTGAAAAGGGTTGCGTGCAGAAACATTTCACTGAGAGTGTAGTGGATATCTGAAACCCATTTCCAGAAGAGGCGATTCGAAGCTAAAGCAGAATCCAGGCATATCTGGGACAGATACAAAAAGAGTGACAGAGAAAAGGAGGGAGAAGGCCACAGATGCAGTAAAACCTCTGTCAGCACAGGAGCCAGGAACGAATGGGCAGACTGGGGTGAACCAAGTGGTCCTTATCTTCTGTTTTTCTATGTATGCAGCTGCCATGATGATTTCAATACAGGAATTGTGTGCATATGATAAACAATTGCAATATCACACTGAAAAGTATAAACAATGATGATGATTATATTTATTCAATTTAAAATACGAAACCAAGCTGTAAACAGAGCAAAATGACTTATGTAATCCAATAATATAAATAACAGAGACATAAAATAATAAACCTACCATACTGGAATAAAATCTCTAATCCTTGTGCCCTCACTGAATCATTAGAACCACATCTTGGAGGGGAAATTCCTCTAAGCAAGCCTAAGGGCATCTAATAATGTCCCTGGCCTTTTAGTCCTGGCACCCCAATAGATTGAGTTCTAAGGTAATTTTTGCTCCCCAATTCACAGCTTTTTGTGTGAAGTGACTACAATGCTCATTTACGGCAGAGGTGCACAACTCTGGTGTTAGGTAACCCCAGTAAATGTTCATGAGATTCATGTGCATACATTTGGTTTAATAAACAGGTTATTTTCTATAGTTTGGTGACTCTGAAATCCAAGACCTGTGGGTGACCCTCCAGAGCATAGCGTTGAGCAGCCCTAATAATATTCTAGCATTATCTTGCAAACAAATTGTAATAGTTCTCCATTAGAACTAAAACTGTGACTTTGGGCAATTCTGTGGATAATTTCTTCACGTGCAGAAATTCTTTGGCAGTCCAGATGGAGTTTGTTGAATTGGCTCATTTATACAAACCATGTTTTGTTTATTGACCATTTACAGAGCACTATAAACCAAGCTCAGAGCTTTTGAAGCCTTCATGGCAATTAATTAATGATGATAAAGTTCATGTCTAGAATGATAGATTCTGCAAACTTAAAAATGCAGACGGAGAGAAAAATAAAGAAATCGCTTGTTAGCCTTCCATAAGGTGCGGTCATTATCTTGGCTGTCTGGCACAGCTAAAAGTCAGCACTTACTTCACCGCGCTGCCATAATTCCAGAAAGGAACTTTGCCCCGTTGGCTTGGTTCCTCCGTTTGCTTGTTGCTGATGGCAGCAGCATTCCAGCAGAGCTGGCTAAAACATCAACTGTGCTGAAGGGAAGGTTTGTGCACTGGATTATAGCGCAATGCCCTCTAATTTGTTTCCGTTACATTTTGTGTGGAGATAGGCAGAAACAGGAGCCGTTTCTCCTTTCCTGGCAGCTGTCGCCCTAGTCGGCCCCATGCATTGTGAACCTCTTCTGATGAGGTCTTGCTAGAGCTAAAGGCAGAGGACCTGAAATAGAAAGAAGGAATAACTTTACTGCAATGGTTTGTAGTTTTGCCACTAAAATGTGGGGCGAACCCCCCCCCCCCCCCCCCCCCCATCCCACCCTCTTCCCCTGATGCAGGTCGATGTTCCAAAATGGAATCCTCTATAGAAAAATGTAAATCCTATTTTTTTTAGATTTGGAATGTATATTGTATTTTCTTATTCGGAGGGAAAATGTAATTGACCTGCTGTTAGCGAAACAGCAATGACTAGAATGGCTAAATCTCTTTTTGAAGTTTGCTGGGAGTCTGAGAACCAGGTGGGAAGCTTTGCTTGAAGGTACAGAAAATTGGGGCGATTTGTGGCATGCATCCAGGACCTAACCAGGGCAGCTATCATTTCATTGCTGTTTGGTAATGCTTACTCAACTTATTTCACCAGGGCAGGGAAAATTGCTAGTTACAGTTTAACTCAGAATTAAGCACTATTAATTCCTTATATCATTAATACATTAACATTCATGCACAGTAATTCCCAGGCATAGGGCAGAAGAGGTTAAGCAGACAGTGTGTGCTTGTTGTTATCCTTTATTATCGATTTTCAATCTGCACACATTGGTGCAGACTTCATGTATACTTTTCACCTGCTGACTGGTTCTCAAAGGGAAAGTACATGCGGACACTTGCACCTGCTTTGTGGGCTGGGTGAATTTGCTGGAAACGTATGTGCATATATTTGAAAATGCCATTTGAATGCATACTTTTCTCTCCCTCAACCAAACGGGCCTCTGGGAATGCCTTCTCTTAATGTGGCAAAAAGTGCACATGTTGTAGAGCAATGTACAGACTTTTAGCTGCATTGAGAGGGTGACAGTTGAAGACAGCAAATTAATGTGGGTAAAAGGCATTTTATACTTGGAAATTACTTAAAAAATTGCTTTCTCCCATTCAGTACCAACTGATTATGGCCGCCAAAATTTAAGCCTAAAGTCTGTTGGCTAGAGCTGAAAATCAAGACTAAGCAGCTAAATCATCTCCTTTCAGCATAATTCTTCCAACCAATATATTGATGATCTTTCTAGATTCCCTAAGTTTCTTAAAGTTTAACGCATTTCTCTAGCTTTTGGTTAAATTATCTGTTTATTGGGCTGATGTCATTTTGATACTTTTATCTTATGAGCATGAATTGATTGTTTTAGGTAGTATGCTTTGTTAACTTGATGTATATATTTTATTTGTTTTTCTTGAATTATATTGAGAAAAACAATATAATATAATAATAATATAATAATAATAATATAATAATAATAATATAATAATATAATAATAATATAAACAATATAATATAATATAATAAATAACCAGTGATAGCCTCTGCTATCACTGGTTATTTATTCGCTCCCTTCTAGACACTGTTTTTGAGGCATGTTATTCTACTTCGTTTCCATTTGCTCATTTCTGAAGCATTGTTACTGTTCATTGTAATCCGAACTGTTATTGTTCAATGTAATTGCTCTCTTCTGAAGCATTGTTACTGTTCAATGTAAACCGAACTGATTTGTAACCTCTTACAAGAATTTCGGTATATAAAACTGTTAAATAAATAAATAAATAAATTATGATTTAATGAGATCCATAAATCTAATATATTAATAAAGGGATATTAACTCAGTTAGTTCTCCCTCCCATGTACATGATCTTATAACAAAATGTACCCCTGATCTCAAGACACCCCCCCCCCCCTTTAACTGTCTGATGCTATGCAAAAATGACCCACTCAGACTCTAAAGGTTAAGGGCCAAATTTTAAAAACTTACATGTGTAAAAGCCCGGGTTTTACGTGCGTGGCTGAGCGTTACACGTGCCGGGCCAATTTTCAAAGGGCCTGGCCACATGTGTAAACCCCAGGGACGCGTATGTCCCGGGGCTAGCCAAAGGGGCGGTCCAGGGGCAGGGCAGGATGGGGCTAGAGGCTCCCGGCACAGCGGCCATTTGCCGCTGTGCCGGGGGATCGCGTGCTGGTAGCCTGCCAGTGCGCGCAAATTCCTCCTGCTCGGAAGCAGGAGCAAAAGGTAAGATAAGAAATTTGGGGGTATTTAGGATAGGGAAGGGGAAGGGAGGTTAGGCTAGGGGGTTGGGAAGTTCCCTCCCAGTCTGCGCATGTTATAAAATCGTCGCGTCCATGTGCGCGTGCGTGCGTAACGTTTGAAAATCTACCCCTAAGCGTTGTATCAAGGGAATTCCAACCTTTCCCCAGTAGTTTGTATGCTGGAATTGCAATGGGGATTTCCTACCCTTCAAGGGGAAGATTTTTGGAAATGATGCTGGTGCAGGAGACTGAAGAAATTTGAGGAGGAGAGGCATGGATAAGCAGACCATGGCTTTTCTTATACTGATTTTCCTCATGTTGTTTCTGATCTTTTCAATTCTTGCCTGGATGTTAATTTTTAAATTAAAGCAAACTTTTGTTGAACACCAATTTGGACTCAGAGACTCTTTCTTTGGGCTCATAAACAGTGAGTAAAGGGTATTCTGATTTGTTCCCTGGTGTCTCTTTTAGCCTCTTGTGAAGAACCCTGTGCAAAGAAAAATAGTTGTTGGGGACTGGATTGAAGCATCCTGCATGGACATGTCCATGCCAAAAGCCCAGGAAGTTAAGCCCTGCCACTGCCGGATGAAGCCTGGCTTAGTAGCTTCCTTGATGCAGCCTGCCAGCCAGATGGGGCCCCACTATATGCTGTTGAAGTTTGGCCAGCAGGAGGGCATATGCTTATCTTTCACCAGCTCATAAAACATACTTCCAGCATTGTTCTGATGCTAGATGTTGCCAGAGCGATGCTGGATGCTGAGTTGGGAGGAGTTAAGTATCTTTTCTTCTGCCAGCTTGACTTGGAGCGCATTTAGGAGGTTCTGGAGGATGGGACAGTGATCAGGTGCCGAGTTGGGAGGAGTTAAGCATCTTTTCTTCTGCCAGCTTGACTTGGAGTGCATTTAGGAGGTTCTGAAGGATGGGACAGTGATCAGGTGCCATTTGTGTAGTTGGGGGGGAAGGAGGTAATGGTTGATGTCTGGTAGGCAATCATTTTTTTTTTTTGTCAAAATCGTTTTTATTGAGAACGCACAAATACAACTACAGCAGCCTCAAGACAGGATAACCAATAGTAGCCCAAAGCAGGCACAAAACATAGACATATGATAAAACAGTTAGGCTAAAAAAAAAACCAATGTATGCGCTGCAACTGCATACACGTCCCCATTTTCCAATTTGTATACACCTCCCCTCACTCATCCCTCTTGCCAACCATCCCTGTCACACGCAAACATTCATCCAGACACCCCCCCTATAATTCCCCCCCCCCCCCTTCCCCGGGAGATGGTGCATAGTGAACAGATAACGGATGAACTGAATATTCAAACACACAACTATTCAAAAAGATGACGCATTCAGTTCCATGTGGTACTATATCCAGTGTTTAAAAGTTGAGTTTGTATATCCAAAGGTAGTAATGCAAAACAAGCAGCCCAGTAGGCCACATAGGAGGTGGTCAAAGTGCGTCCTGTTGAAAGAGCATCTAGACGTTCCAGTTGCATGGTGGCAATCATTTTGATATAATATTTGAGTGTTTTGGAGGTGGGTTGGACAATGCACCTGAGGTTGATGGTAGGCCTTTTTCTCTTATAATATTGAATGACAGGGAAAGGGTGGATTTTTGGCTCTAGAAGCAGGGATAGTGGCTATTAGGGGTGAGCATTTGTTTGCAGCGAAATAGGAAATACTGACGATATTTTCTATTTCATTGCATTTCATGGGACTAAATAAAAAAGAGAAAAAACCCAAAATTTTGGGAGGGTTTTTCTTTTAAGGTGCACTGCATTTATTAAAAAAAAACTCCCACACACATCCAGAACCTGCCCTCAACCCTTCCCCTTTATTAAGCAATTGTATCATCGACCACCTGAGCCCATCCTAATCCACCCTCCCGAGCCCCCTGGACCCACCAAAATGACTCTGGTGGTATAGTGAGGGCCTGGACTGACCTCCCACTTCCAGGCCTTTTTGAATAATGGCAGCTGCCGGACCCAGGAGCGGAAGATCATTTCTGGGCCCCTGCTAGACTGCCAGGGATATTTTGGTGAGTTTGGGGTGGGCTTGGATGGGTCAGCTAGTCAGGGTTGAACAGATTAATAAAGGGGAAGGATTGGGGGTGGGTTCTGCATGTGTTTTGTTTTATTTTTTTAATTAAATATTGCAACTTTAAAAAATGCTAGAAAAAAACCACACAAAATTTAATATTTTGTTGCAAATGAATGCTCACCCCTATTGACACCTAAGAGAGAAGATATATTAAGGGGAGGCAGGAGAGAAGGTAGCTGATGGTAGAAATGGGGTTAGAAAGCAAGGCTGGGCAGCATATTACTGGTTTCCCACAATTCCACAGGAACCAACCAATTCTGAAGCAAGGGTCAGATTTTTTAGCCCCTGCCATGGCTTCCAAAGCATGGGAAACCAGGGACTGTGTGTTTAGGTGTTTGAGGGCAGATCAGTGGGCAGAGTGAAGGGTGTTAATAGAGTGTCTGTGGTGACTTTCTTGTGTGCTTTGAATATCTTTTTTTTCCAAGGTACATTTTATGACCAAGTGCCCTGACCTGAACTTGCTGTCAACATTTCAGCACAGCCTTTATCTCCTACAGCTTCACTGCTTCTGCAAAGTTAAATTACATTTGTGTCAGTACAGAGGGCATTGAGACAGTAGAAATCTTTTAACTGTTGCAGGTCATAAAAATTTGATTCATTCTAGAAATTAATTTGGCCTCCGGCAATTGACTGGTGGGAAATCTTCAGGCGAGCAGCAGCTACTGTGTGAAAGAAAATATTCTCCTGATAATCAGCACAAAAAAAAGTTCTAAAAACATGTAAGATTACTTTCCCTTCTATACTTTGCCTCTTCTGGGTGCTCCAGCTTCCATTCAAGGATCAGTCATGTCTCTAACCAGAATAACTTCAACATTACAGACAATTTATAGGCGGCAATTCTACCTGGAAAAAGACTTATAGCTCATTAGCCCATCATTGACAGCTCTGGGCTGGCATTCAGCCAACCCCTTTGCTAGTAAGAATTTATGAATCAAATTTTAAAGGACTACATTGAGCTGTCAACATTCACATATTCAGGCAGCTCAAACTCAAAATACCAGTTTTGTAAAGAAGAGTTCTGTAAAACAGAGTGGAAGAGCAGCAGGAAAGCCAGGGTTCAAACCTCACTAAAGCACCTTGGATGCTCTAGGAACAAACTTAAACCTAGATTCCATTTATTTCTCTCATATTGCATCAGTAGTGCTAGTAAATGGTGAAAAAGAGAGAGAGAGAGAGAGACTGACTCTGTGGAGGCTTCTGGAAAAGGTAACTATTTATACCACTGTAAGAGGAGGCACTAGTAACTCGGGGTGAGGTTTGGGGGGGTTTGGGGGCAGTTTAACCGTGCAGTTACCATCAGTGAAGATTAAATGTGATTTGGAGGGATGAGAGTTAAAAGAAGAGCAGATTTTTACACTTTACTCTCTACCTACCTTGATTGCAGCTAGGTAGAGAGAGCATCAAGCTTGGTAGAGAGAACATGGTACAAATCTATTTTTCTTTTACCTTTCATCTGTCCAAATCACATTAAATCTTCACTGATAGTAACTGCTGTTCATACATATGACTGTGCATGTAAAACTGCCCCCAAAACCCATCCCACCCCCACAAACTTCACCCCGAGTTCATTATGTCCCCTCTTACAGTGGTATAAAAATTTTATTGTAAGTGATCCTTGAAAAACCAGGATTTGTGATAAATACCAGTTTTGGTCATAACGCACAGAATAAAGGTATAGTTATTTGCTGTGTGTTAGTTTATTGCATGCAACATTAACTAGCCCTCATTTCCATTTACTCCTCCCACTTGATTAATTTTAAATGTGCATATGCATTTCACAATGCAGTATTTATTGTGTGCGTTATCACGTGTGCTAGTGCCCTAATGCGTGCGGCAACGCCCTAATGCGATTTGATGAATGACTCTCTTAGGGCCCTATTTACTAAACATTTTTTTACCATAGACTCAGAAAGTATAAATAGAAATGTGCAGACAAAAACTGAACTATAAAACGCATCACGCCAGACTCTATTCAGTGTAACAATGGAAAAACAAAAATGTCATCATTCCTCATGAAACAATCAATAAAATCAAGATATATGAATCATTAATCATAATTGTAAAATCATACTAATAAAATAATTTCAAAACAACTGATGAATAGAATATCCAATAATTAAAGACTCATGCAAATTTTGAAAGCTTTACCATACCAATAAAATATTTCAAATAGCAGACACATCACATACTACCCAATAATTAAAATGGAAGTCAATCAAGAAAAATGAACGTAAAAAGCCACCTTTACTTACCCTCTTCAGCAGTTCTCCTACTCCTTTCCCTTGCAGGCCACACCAGAAGCAACAGTAGCTGCTGAAGCTGTCCTCATGGTCCTCTTCCTTAGGGACCACAACCTTCTCTTCTGTCTCTCACACACATACACACCAGTCATTGATATACACATACCAGTCATTGACACACCAAGCACCCTCCCTGATTCACATATACACCACACACATACAGAAGCACCCTCTCTATCTCACATACTTGAAGCACCTTCCCTGTCTCACACACAGAAACACCATTCCTTTATAACATACACACCACATATACACACACACAGAAGCACCACTCCTTTCTCACATACACATACACAAAGGCCCCCAGCTGAACAGCTCATCTCCGACGGTGGCTAGCAGCGCTGGTCTTCTTTTCTTTGGCCTCGCTGGCCTGCTCTCTGGTGGCAGCTGGCTGTGCTGGTCTTCATTTCTCTGGCGGCGGCTGGCAGTGCCCATCTTCTTTTATTCAGCCCCGCTGGCCTGCTCTCCAGCGGCAGCTGGCTGCGCCCATCTTCTTTTATTCAGCCCCGCCGGCCTGCTCTCCAGCGGCAGCTGGCTGCGCCGGTCTTCATTTCTCCTGCGGCGACTGGCAGCGCCAATTTTCTTTTCTTCGGCCCCGCCAGCCTTGTCTCGGGCGGCGGCTGGCTGCACCAATCTTCTTTTCTTCGGCCCCGCCGGCCTGCTCTCCAGTGGCGGCTGGCTGCACCAATCTTCTTTTCTTTGATCCCGCCGGCCTGCTCTCCGGCGGCGGCTGGCTGCAATCTACATGTCTCCGGCGGCGGCTGGCTGCGCCTGTCTTCATTTCTTCGGCCCGGCGCCCTCAAATGTGAGCAGGAGCAGAGAAGGCCATGTGATCAGCTAGTCCAGCCCACCAGGGGAAGCCCGATCCCCCGATAGATCAATCCGCCCCTGGTGGATACTCTCACATGGCCTTCTATTTCATTAAAAAAACACCGCGAACCAAAAGAATAAAACTAATGATATGTTTTATTCATGGGGGTTTGCCATGCATTTTGCGGACCCATGAATGCAACGAATAGGGACCTATTAGTTGTAGGGATGTGAATCGTGTCCTCGATCGTCTTAACGATCGATTTCGGCTGGGAGGGGGAGGGAATCGTATTGTTGCCGTTTGGGGGGGTAAAATATCGTGAAAAATCGTGAAAAATCGTGAAAAATCTAAAAATCTAAAAATCGCAAAACCGGCACATTAAAACCCCCTAAAACCCACCCCCGACCCTTTAAATTAAATCCCCCACCCTCCCGAACCCCCCCCAAATGAGTTAAATAACCTGCGGGTCCAGCGGCGGTCCGGAACGGCAGCGGTCCGGAACGGGCTCCTGCTCCTGAATCTTGTTGTCTTCAGCCAGCGCCATTTTCCAAAATGGCGCCGAAAAATGGCGGCGGCCATAGACGAACACGATTGGACGGCAGGAGGTCCTTCCGGACCCCCGCTGGACTTTTGGCAAGTCTCGTGGGGGTCAGGAGGCCCCCCACAAGCTGGCCAAAAGTTCCTGGAGGTCCAGCGGGGGTCAGGGAGCGATTTCCCGCCGCGAATCGTTTTCGTACGGAAAATGGCGCCGGCAGGAGATCGACTGCAGGAGGTCATTCAGCGAGGGTTCCGGCGCCTCGCTGAACAACCTCCTGCAGTCGATCTCCTGCCGGCGCCATTTTCCGTACGAAAACGATTCGCGGCGGGAAATCGCTCCCTGACCCCCGCTGGACCTCCAGGAACTTTTGGCCAGCTTGGGGGGGGCCTCCTGACCCCCACGAGACTTGCCAAAAGTCCAGCGGGGGTCCGGAAGGACCTCCTGCCGTCCAATCGTGTTCGTCTATGGCCGCCGCCATTTTTCGGCGCCATTTTGGAAAATGGTGCCGGCTGAAGACAACAAGATTCAGGAGCAGGAGCCCGTTCCGGACCGCTGCCGTTCCGGACCGCCGCTGGACCCGCAGGTTATTTAACTCATTTGGGGGGGGTTCGGGAGGGTGGGGGATTTAATTTAAAGGGTCGGGGGTGGGTTTTAGGGGGTTTTAGTGTGCCGGCTCACGATTCTAACGATTTATAACGATAAATCGTTAGAATCTCTATTGTATTGTGTTCCATAACGGTTTAAGACGATATTAAAATTATCGGACGATAATTTTAATCGTCCTAAAACGATTCACATCCCTAATTAGTTGTGGATTGCGCATTCGTTGAAAACAGATGCATATCCCTAGTAGACGACAATCAGTTGTATGCAGAAGTGGATTCATCTTGGGGGGGACACTTCATCTATAATTGCTTTTGTATTTCCTCTGTGAGATAATGGCTTCAACATAACAAAATGGCATTATACTTCACAGAAACCAAGATGATAGTTCTCCAGCACAGGGACCCACTGGTAAATCCCCTTTCTCTTCAAGTTGATAAAGTTGATAATGTGACATTATATTCTTCTCATGTAAAGAGTCTTGGCATGATTATTGATTCTGCCTTAACCTTTACTAATCAGATTAAAGAGGTACTCATGCTGGGTTCTTCAAGCCGCGGTTAGTGTGTGGTTTGAAGACTTTACTTAGTTCAGCTGATTTTCGAGCAGTTGTTCAGACTTTGCTTTTATCTACAATAGATTGTTGCAACGCTTTATATATTAACCTTCCTGCTAGTGTGTTGTGAGCTTTACAATTGTTGCAGAAGTCAGAAGCGCAACTTATTTCTGGGCAATCTCCTTGATGCTTTGCCATTTACACTGACCTGATTCAGTCAAGGATACCATATAAGATCCCAGTGCTTGCGAATAACTGTTAGCATTAGGCTCTTGTCCATGGGTAAATGCTCAGCTGTGCATCTATAATCCTAAAAGAGCATAGTGCTTTTCACAGAATGGTTTTTTGGCACTCTCTCTCTCTCTTATGATATGTCAGTAAAGACCTGCATGAAGTTATTCAGAGTAATGCTAAAGACTTATCTTTCTCAATTAGCATACTCTGTGAGACAAAATCTCACAGCAAAGCTATTATTTGAAGATCTATTTTTTTGGGGCAGCAGTTTATTGTTTGCAGAAATGTTTTTTGATTTGTATGATGATTAATTTGTTTTATTGTGTGTGTTCGACTCTTGTTCACTGCTAGGGACCTTTGTTTTCAGTTTTTATTTCATTTTACCTGGAAATTTCAGTGTTAGAACAAGAAAAGTCAGTGGAAAATCGATTTTGATATAATGCACAGGAGAAAAATCAGCAGAAGTGTCATTTTTCCATAGATTTCTTTTTTGTTCTAACAGTGAAATTTCCAGGCAAAATAAAATAAAAAACTGAAAAAGAAGGTCCCTATTCACTGCCTAGGGCTGCACCATCGGCAGTATATACATTTTTAATAAATGAAATGAAGCAATCAAACGAGCACTGACCCCAACTCCACCCTCAGCTCCCACTGCCAGTTTCTTACTTTTTGTATATAATTAATGTCATATTTTCTTACATACATTCTTCATGTAAATCGTCAGCATAAATTATTTATTCTCAGAACAACCAGTAAAAAGCTTGATGCTAGAAAACCAGACATGGTATTAATAAGAGCAGCATTACTAATAGAAGTGTTAGTACTTATTATTCTGCACTATGTATGGAAAGAGAGAAAATCATCATGTACCAAGAGATGTAATCAGAGACCAAGAAAATATGACCCAAAGATACAGAAACAGTCCCAAGTGTTTGGGCACCACTTGCCTCATTAAAAAGAACTTCCAAGCTTACCTCGATATGTGGCCTGTATATATTGAGGCATAGAAGCTTCCGAAAGAAGTCATTCGGAACATTGCAAGTATTAAGAAGAGCGCTTGTAGTTAATATGAAAGACTGAGATCACACCCAACATACTGTACCCTGGCTTAAGAGCGAGGCTCAAGACAAATCCAGTACCTCCAGTTCTGTAATTAATTATATGCACTTTGTATCCACAGAACCTCTCCCTCAATCACTTACAGGCACACCACCACCAAGGGGGCTGAATATGATATGTCCCTGTATTTCTCACCACATTAAAAAAAAAAAAAAATCACATTCTGCTGTTATTTAAAGTAGCAGTAACACAAACTGCCACCACTACTAAACACATTGTGAAATAATACAAAATCCTGCAAAAAGAAGAAAAACCCTTTTATTGTGTCTACTGGTTAGGCGATATATACATTTTTAAAATAAATATGCAGCAAACCTGCCATACTATAGCTACACTAACTCATAAGATTTCAACAGCAACAACCCTACCTATGAAAAAGTAGCACTACAAATATCACAACGGGCCCTACAACACCAGTACATCTCCTATTGGGAAAATATAATGAACAAAACTGCTGCAGATCCCTACATGCTAATAGAATACCTCAGCATACCTCTGTCACACTTGCAGAACACAGAAAGACTTTCACCAAATACAGAGCTACTGACCTCAAATTACAAATTACAAATGTGCAGACAAACATCTCTCCCTCCCCCTTCTTGTGGTTGCTTCCCCCAACCCAGAACCAGTTTCTTTTCCCAGAGCATTCACTTTGAGCAGCATTAGTATTCCCTGACTCTTTCTCATTCCTCTATACACAGCTGCCAGCCTTCAGTCTCGGGTGACTGCTCCCCCCCCCCCCCCCCACCAGCCAGCCAACCTTGAGCCTTGGATGACCCCCCCCCCCCCCATCTCCCCAGCCAAACCTTCAGCTTTGGGTGATGCCCGTACAGTCTCGGACCCTCACACCCCCCAAGCCAGCCTCTACCTCAGACCACTCCCCGGCCAGCCTCCATCTCAGATCACCCATTCAGCAATCTCCAGCCTCCAGCCCTTCCTTTTTTTTTCTCAAGTTATTCCTATACTTGCTTGCAATCTGATTTTGTCTCTGTGTTGCTTGCTGTGTCTCCCACTGGTGGTATCATGAGGGTCCCTGCCGGGGCCGGTGCAAGAGGATTTGGCGCCCTAGGCGAGCCTTCTCCCTTGTGCCCCCCCCCCCCCCCCCCCGGGTCACGCCGCCACTCCCCGGTCTCGGCCCCGACTCCTACCTCATTCTCAATCACACCCGCTGACTGTGTGGTTTTCTGGGTCGCGAGCAGGTTGGGCACTGCTCGCGGCCCGCCAAATCTCCACTCCTCTTTGCCACCGCTTGCGGCCCCATATGACTCACACCCAGTGGCGCACCAAGGGTCTCCAGCACCCGGGGGCCAATGCATGTGTGTGCCTCTCCAGCATCCCCCCCCCCTTAATCCTTCTTGTACTAATGCTTAAGGTCACAGAAAATCAGTGGCGTCTCTAGACAGAATTGTTGGGGGGGGAGCCAAAATGACATTTCTTCATCACACCCACCTCTATAGCATGGATCCTGCTTTAAAATTGGTTATTAAAAAAAAGTGTTAATAAAAAAGTCCAAAGGGTCTTCTGCGTAATTTTAAAAAGCTGGCCAGTTTCACACTATAAAATTATTTGATAGCCTCATTCAACTAATTCTATATGGCTATGAGAGTGAAGTCTGGAATATATAGGAAGTAGGGATGTGAATCGTTTTAGGACGATTAAAATTACCGTCCGATAATTTTAATATCGTCTTAAACCGTTATGGAACACAATACAATAGAGATTCTAACGATTTATCGTTATAAATCATTAGAATCGTGAGCTGGCACACTAAAACCCCCTAAAACCCACCCCCGACCCTTTAAATTAAATCCCCCACCCTCCCGAACCCCCCCCCAAATGACTTAAATAACCTGCGGGTCCAGCGGCGGTCCGGAACGGCAGCGGTCCGGAACGGGCTCCTGCTACTGAATCTTGTTGTCTTCAGCCGGCGCCATTTTCCAAAATGGCGCCGAAAAATGGCGGCGGCCATAGACGAACACGATTGGACGGCAGGAGGTCCTTCCGGACCCCCGCTGGACTTTTGGCAAGTCTTGTGGGGGTCAGGAGGCCCCCCCCCAAGCTGGCCAAAAGTTCCTGGAGGTCCAGCGGGGGTCAGGGAGCGATTTCCCGCCGCAAATCGTTTCCGTACGGAAAATGGCGCCGGCAGGAGATCGAGTGCAGGAGGTCGTTCAGCGAGGGTTCCGGCGCCTCGCTGAACGACCTCCTGCAGTCGATCTCCTGCCGGCGCCATTTTCCGTACGGAAACGATTTGCGGCGGGAAATCGCTCCCTGACCCCCGCTGGACCTCCAGGAACTTTTGGCCAGCTTGGGGGGGGCCTCCTGACCCCCACAAGACTTGCCAAAAGTCCAGCGGGGGTCCGGAAGGACCTCCTGCCGTCCAATCGTGTTCGTCTATGGCCGCCGCCATTTTTCGGCGCCATTTTGGAAAATGGCGCCGGCTGAAGACAACAAGATTCAGTAGCAGGAGCCCGTTCTGGACCGCTGCCGTTCCGGACCGCCGCTGGACCCGCAGGTTATTTAAGTCATTTGGGGGGGGGTTCGGGAGGGTGGGGGATTTAATTTAAAGGGTCGGGGGTGGGTTTTAGGGGGTTTTAATGTGCCGGTTTTGCGATTTTACGTTTTTTCGATTTTTTACGATTTTTCACGATTTTTCACGATATTTTACCCCCCCAAACGGCAACAATACGATTCCCTCCCCCTCCCAGCCGAAATCGATCGTTAAGACGATCGAGGACACGATTCACATCTCTAATAGGAAGGGACAGAATGTCAATATAAATCCTGCACCTCCAGTTCTGTAACTCTGTGCATCACTGAAATTCCCCCAAACGATGGAGCTTGGATGTTTCCCTTACAGCTCATCATACTAAAAGATATTTTCAAATTCTGGTGTCACCTCACAGTAACAGCAGCACAAACACCTTCCACTGCCAGGCACATTGTGAACTAACACAAAACCCTGCAAAAAAGACACTCAAAATCTATACTGCAATCCCATTGTAACATAAAAGTAATAACACCAAGGACTCAAACAACAATAATCCTACCTGTGAAAAAGCAAGGGTAAATATTACACTGGGTCCTAGAATACCAATACACCACCTACTGAGGAAACAAAACAAACCCAATTGCTATAGATCCCTATGCTAGCAGAATCTCTCATCATGGTCACACACACGGAGCAGAGACAGACCCTCACCAAATACAGAATAAAGCCACATAAAGTATAAATAGAAATGTGCAGACAAAAACTGAACTGTAAAACGCATCACGCCAGACTCTATACAGTGTAACAATGGAAAAACAAAAATGTCACCATTCCTCATGAAACAATCAATAAAATCAAGATATATAAATCATTAATCATAATTATAAATCCATACAAATACAATAATTTCAAAACAGCTAATGAATAGAATATCCAATAATTAAAGACTCATGCAAATTTTGAAAGCTTTACCAAACACCAATAAATATTTCAAACAGCAGACATATGACACACTACCCAATAATTAAAATGGTAGTCAATAAAGAAAAATGAACTTAAAAAGCCACCTTTACTTACCCTCTCCAGCAGTTCTCCTACTCCTTTCCCTTGCAGGCCACACCAGAAGCGGCAGTAGCTGCTGAAGCTGTCCTCACAGTCCTCTTCCTTAGTGACCACAACCAGTCTCTTCTCTCTCTCTCTCTCTCACACAAAAACACACACACACACCAGTCACACCCTCAGGACCAGTTTCTGACTCTCACACATCAATCATCTCTCCAACCAGTCTCTCTCGCTCACACACACACAAGCACACACATACCAGTCATCTCCCTGATCAGTCTCTCTCAATCACACAATGATCTCGCACTCACTTACACACAAGCTCTCAATCACACACATGTTCTATCTCACTTACAAACAGGCTCAATTGCACACATGCCCTCTCTCACAGCCACATGCCAGCCAAAAACATGCTCCATCTCTCTTGCACACACACATTGACACACGCAAGCATCCTCCCTGACTCACATATACAGCACACACATATAGAAGCACTCTCCCTGTCTCACATACACATTACACTCTCACAGAAGCACCTTGCTTTCAGACTTGCATGATTTTCACTTTTACTAAAAGTGAAAGTGATGCTCCCAACCGTTAAATAAGAAAACCACATTCCTATCAGAAGGCGAAATGACACCCTTCCTTCAGGTTCTGTCCTCCCAAGGGACAGCGACTCACATCGTACAGCTTTCTTGTTTTACACTTTCAGGCAATAAAGCAAGTGTCTTTCTTCAAACTATCAGGTGTATGATTATTCATGTGGGAGATATAGAACAGAAAGACATCTTTAGTCAGCTTCCCTTTTAAATGGGAAGATTCAGTCTTAGTCATTTAAAAATATACATTTTCTAAAAGCTTAAAAAAAAATAAAGCAAAACCGTTTCAGATTGGAACTATTCTAGTCTTCATGCTTAAATTATGCTTAAAAAAAAAAAAAAACCCACCTGGCATCAATATCTTAAATTTGTGATTTTGCTGAGATGAATATTTTAAATACTTTGATTTTTGTTACTTTAGTATTTGTCTCTACCCACTTTATGACATTTTATTTTCCAGAAGAGGGATGCTTAAAATTCTGTAAATATCGTATACATACATACATACATACACACACACACACACACACACACACACACACACACACACACACACACACAAAGGAAGATCGGCGCATCCGGAGACAAGGCGCCGAGACTTAGGGGTACCGCGGCAGGCAGCCAGCCCCCGAATCGCCCTGCCTCCCCTCCAGTGCCACCCTCCCGATGCCCCCATGGTGGTCTAGCAGAGGGCCCGGGAGCGATCTGATGCTCCCGGGGCCTCGATTGCCACTAAGCAAAATGGCGCCGGTGGCCTTCAGCCCCTACCATGTGACAGGAGCTACCGGTACCATTGGTTGATCCCTGTCACATGGTACGGGCTAAAGGTCACCGGCGCCATTTTGCTTAATGGCAGCTGAGTCCCCAGGAGCGCAGATCGTTCCCGGGTCCTCCGCTGGACCACCGGGGGGGGGGGGGGGGGGGCGTCGGGAGGGTGGCACTGGGGGGGGGGGGCGGCAGGGCGAGTCGGGGGCTGCAGAATATTGAAAGGGTACTTTTTGCCCCTTCAAAATTCTGCTGCCTGCCGCGGCGCCCCCTAAGTCTCGTCGCCCTAGGCACAGGCCTAGCTCGCCTAGTGGTTCCGCCGGCCCTGGTCCCTGCGTGTCTTGTGCTGGTCTTCAGAGTCATGCAGGTCAATGCAAGAATACACAGGCACCTAAGCGGGTGCCTATATTCTCGTGCTGATCTGCATGTCTTGCAAGACCAGTGACTGGGGAATTGCAGCAGTTCCAGGATGATTCAAAATTTGGCTAGGTCAGGGCCTGGATGGATCACCATGTTCTGATGCCTATGTGCCTATTTATTGTGGATATCCTGAAACCTAGACTTATTTGCAGCACTCAAAGACCAGAGCTGTCTACCTCATAAACTATCATGTACAGTTCTCCTGTTTTTGTACCATTTAGCAGCTAACAACTTATTGTTAATGTCACATTTATGTGGTAATGTGAGTTACCAAGACACTGAGTAATATTCAAGAAGTATTTGGGGTAGTGTCTTGTTCAAAGATATGATTACTTCTTGATTCTAGCAATAACAATTTTCTTTTGATGAATCTTATGATCATTTTGGACATAATTAATTCCATGCATTGTATTTTATGTTTGATGTTGCAGTTAATCACACTTGGACACTTTTCTGCAGGGCTGACCTTGAGAAATCTTCCTCACAGAATGTAGATTGCCCTAGTTTTATTCACTCTCTGATGTGCTGCAGTGCACTTGTCAACATGATTTACCATCTTTAATGTCACTTATGGGTCTATTTACTAAGCTGCATTAAAATCCGGCATTAAACAAGTTAGTAATACTCATTTTAAAGCTTGCATTAACACATCTAATGCCTACTTTACTAAGCAGCATAAAATATTTAGTAAATTGGATGATAAAAATGGTTTAAGAACATAAGAACATAAGAAAATGCCATACTGGGTCAGACCAAGGGTCCATCAAGCCCAGCATCCTGTTTCCAACAGTGGCCAATCCAGGCCATAAGAACCTGGCAAGTACCCAAAAACTAAGTCTATTCCATGTAACCATTGCTAATGGCAGTGGCTATTCTCTAAGTGAACTTAATAGCAGGTAATGGACTTCTCCTCCAAGAACTTATCCAATCCTTTTTAAACACAGCTATACTAACTGCACGAACCACATTCTCTGGCAACAAATTCCAGAGTTTAATTGTGCGTTGAGTAAAAAAGAACTTTCTCCGATTAGTTTTAAATGTGCCCCATGCTAACTTCATGGAGTGTCCCCTAGTCCTTCTACTATCCGAAAGAGTAAATAACCGATTCACATCTACCCGTTCTAGACCTCTCATGATTTTAAACACCTCTATCATATCCCCCCTCAGTCGTCTCTTCTCCAAGCTGAAAAGTCCTAACCTCTTTAGTCTTTCCTCATAGGGGAGTTGTTCCATTCCCCTTATCATTTTGGTAGCCCTTCTCTGTACCTTCTCCATCGCAATTATATCTTTTTTGAGATGCGGCGACCAGAATTGTACACAGTATTCAAGGTGCGGTCTCACCATGGAGCGATACAGAGGCATTATGACATTTTCCGTTTTATTCATCATTCCTTTTCTAATAATTCCCAACATTCTGTTTGCTTTTTTGACTGCCGCAGCACACTGAACCGACGATTTCAATGTGTTATCCACTATGACACCTAGATCTCTTTCTTGGGTTGTAGCACCTAATATGGAACCCAACATCGTGTAATTATAGCATGGGTTATTTTTCCCTATATGCATCACCTTGCACTTATCCACATTAAATTTCATCTGCCATTTGGATGCCCAATTTTCCAGTCTCACAAGGTCTTCCTGCAATTTATCACAATCTGCTTGTGATTTAACTACTCTGCACAATTTTGTGTCATCTGCAAATTTGATTATCTCACTCGTCGTATTTCTTTCCAGATCATTTATAAATATATTGAACAGTAAGGGTCCCAATACAGATCCCTGAGGCACTCCACTGTCCACTCCCTTCCACTGAGAAAATTGCCCATTTAATCCTACTCTCTGTTTCCTGTCTTTTAGCCAGTTTGCAATCCACGAAAGGACATCGCCACCTATCCCATGACTTTTTACTTTTCCTAGAAGCCTCTCATGAGGAACATTGTCAAACGCCTTCTGAAAATCCAAGTATACTATATCTACCGGTTCACCTTTATCCACATGTGGTAACTAACGCAAAAAAATGCACCTTTCAGAGGTACACTTAAGTTTTGGTGTTAACTGATAAGGTTAGTGCAAGCCCCAATGGGAGCATCAAATCCCGCTTACCAACCTCATATCGATTAGAAAAGGCCCTGATCCCCCTTGTCAACCCTCTTGTGCGCTGCCCATCTCTCTACCCTGTCCCGAGGATTAAAAACTCCCAAAGGACAAACTTCTGCCCCCAAGATTGAGACCCCTCTGTTATGGATCAGCATCGTGGTCATGAAATTGCCAAATCATCTTCCAGAGAAAATGCTTGTGCTTCACAATGCTTCTTTCACAATGCTTGAGCTTGTGAATCCACTCCAGCATCTTATCTTCTCCTTGAAATGTCTTGAAGAAGCATTTCAACTTTTGCAAGTTCTTTTAAGCCTGGCATGTAGAAAATACTTTTTGAGTTTTTGTCATGCTGTGCATCTTCAAAAATCTATATTCCCTCCCTACCCAAACCCACGATAAGCTCATCAGAGAAATCCATACCGTCTCAGGAGTGACCTAAGGTGCTGCATGTTGTATTTGGATGCAAGCCTCTAAATCTCATACAGAAATACTGTTCTGCAGAAGTTACAGTATATTCTCTATGAGGTCCATATTCAAAAGCATTAAGCCAGCTAACTCACAAGTTAGCTGGCTAAATGAATATTTGGGTCCCTATCCAGCTAACTTCTAGCTGACTAATAAGTTAGGTGGCTAGAAGTTAGCTGGATAAATCAGGAACATTTTGGAGGCATAATTGGGGGGAGATGAGTTAGCCAACAGGGCCATTTATCATTTCGTATTAAGCCGTTATCACAGGCGTTAGGGCCCTAACGCCCGCAATAACTCCATAACGCATGTGTTATTTTTCGCATCATGAGATGCATATGCAAATTTTGAGAATTTAGTCAAAGGGGAGGAGTTTGGGTGGGGTTTATGAAAATGAGGAGTGTTTAACGTTGCATGCGATAGTGTAATGCACATTATTGTATGTTTTAATGCCGGAAATAACTACACCTTTTTTCCTGGCTGTAAGCTGTGTGATGTGCCTGTACAATTCTGGTCACCACATCTCAAAAAAGATATATTTGCAATGGAGAAGGTACAGAGAAGGGCGACCAAAACGATAAAGGGGATGGAACAGCTCCCCTATGAGGAAAGACTAAAGAGGTTAGGACTGTTCAGCTTGGAGAAGAGACGGCTGAGGGGGGATATGATAGAGGTGTTTAAAATCATGAGAGGTCTAGAACGGGTAAATGTGAATTGGTTATTTATTCTTTTGGATAATAGAAGGACTAGGGGGCACTCCATGAAATTAGCTTGTAGCACATTTAAAACTAATCGGAGAAAGTTCTTTTTCACCTAATGCACTATTAAACTCTGGAATTTGTTGCCAGGGGATATGGTTAGTGCAGTTAGTGTAGCTGGGTTTAAAAAAGATTTTGAGAAGTTCTTGGAGAAGTCCATTACCTGCTATTAATCAAGTTGACTTAGAAAATTGCCACTACTATTACTAGTGTCAGTAGCGAAGGATATACTTAGTTTTTGGGTACTTGCCAGGTACTTGTAGTCTGGATTGGCCATTGTTGGAAACAGGATGCTAGGCTTGATAGGCCTGTGGTTTGACCCAGTATGACATGTTCTTATGTTCTTAACCTGGATTTGTGATATTTATTGCAAATCCTGTTTTGGGTGAGAGAGGGGAGAGGGAGGGGAGGGGAGGGGAGGGGAGTAGAGAGAGAGAGTCTCTGGAGTGGCACATATATTTGTCATTTATTTATACCACTGTAGGAGGGTCAACTAGTAACTCGAGGTGAGTTTTGGTGGCAGTCTCTCTCTCTCTCTCTCTCTCTCTCTTGGAGCAGCTCAAAACATGGATGAATCTAGGCCTAAATTAACTGGGTAACTCCAATAAACAGAATTAGCCAGATGACCTAGCCAGCTAGGTCTAGTCAGGCCAAAGCCCTGTTCTAAAGTTAACTAGCTGCACTATTGAATATATCTCCAGAGTTAGCCAGATAAGTTTAACCAGCTAACTTAGGCCTAGAATCATCATTCTGCTGTATTATTTATAGCAGAATGATAACCCATGCGAAACAAAAAGGGGCTGAGGTGAAATGTTGCAGCCGGGCCATACAGTTTCGCACCATGGGAAAAGGTGTAGTTATTTTCTGCAATAATGTAGAAAACATTATAGCCTGCAGCGCTACAGGGATATAACCCCACCCACACTCCTCCCCTTCCCCTAATTTGAATTGTACTGCCACCATACCGGCACATCGCGGTTTGATGAATGACCCAGTTGGTTAGACAGACTGTGTCTGAATGGGACCTCCTAATTTTTAGAGTATACAGCAACATCTTTTTCTATAGATGTATTTATTTATATTTCTATAATAAGCTGTTTCTAACCCCGGTACACCATGTTACTTTAACTGGTCTATTCTTAACCAAACATGCTGCACTTTACAGCCTGATGTTCAGATTAACCAAATTTATTATCTAACATCACACACGACTGAACCCTCCCATGCTACCAGTGCTCTTGTAGTGATTTATTACGTTAAGGCAGATATGATCACCCAAACTCTGTAACTCACTTTGAACTCTCTGGGTGGAAAATCATGCAATAAACAAATAATGATGATTCTAAAAGAGGTCCTTTGAAATGTTTCTTGGGCTAACATTTTACTTTGCTGTGTAAAACTATTTCTAAAATCCTTAATATTTTTTTTTGCATTTTTCTTGATTTTTTAGTGACAGAATTGAAATTTACACACTAATTGTATAGCAAGAAATCAGAAAAATTCAGTTATACAAACTAATAGGAATGCACATGGTAGAAAACACATGAAATACACACATATAATAATATAGATGGCACCTGTCATCTACAATTAAACGTCACCATTGATTCCTAAATCCTGTGATAAGATTGCATCCAGTTATGTGTTTCAGCTATAATTGTTTCATATCTGTGTATAACTTGTACTAAAAAGATTTTTAACAACTTCTTTTTGTACAAATGTTTTTCATAACCATGACACACAGAGTAAATTACAAAGCACAAAGCATGTGGATAATATCTTGGGATGTAAAGGAGATAAAGGGACCTAGTAGCAAACAATTATGGGGTAATCTAAAAAATATTGGAACAAGACCTATTTGCAATGCAAAATTAGAGATGGATTTTGCATAAATATGCTAATACTTATAGGGAGAAGTCAATTCTGAAAGCTTTACAAGCAGGCAAAAATTGTTTTACCCACGCTAATAGTTTGTCAGAAAATTGACCTCCCCAATGCAGCTGAAAGTCCATCTATGTTCTTCTACAATGCATGTACTTTTAGCCACTCTTGAGAGCAGATGTTTTTCTGGTGATGTGTGTGGACTGAGGAGGACAATTTATGTATGTGATAAGAATTTTCAACTCTTCTTGCACACTTTTCCAGCTAAATTCTACCCACAGGAAAAGCATGGCTACCTGTAGCAAATTTCAAAGCAAAAAGTCACCCATACTTTTGCCTTGATAATTGCTGCAAAGCCCTGCGATAGAAATTGTGTGCGGTCTTTGTCCCAATGTGGGCAGTTTGAAAATTTTATTTAATTGAATTCCTTACTTTTATTTTTCCTTTTTCAAGCAAGCTCAAAGAAAACAGATATTGCCCTCAATATGTCTGCCCCTCATCAGACAGGAAAAGAAAAAAAGGGCACCTTAGAAGGTGAAAACTAGGGGAGTGCAACCAAACGTTTTTCCTTTGTTTCGCTTTATTTTATTATTGTTGTCTCTGTTTTATTTTATGCTGTTTCATTTTAGCGTACACTCACATTTTTTCATCCCCACTAATTTGATTTAGTACTCGCCAAAAAAAATTAGTGTGCACTAAAAATAATTTGTGTGCCCCAATCAAAATGAAACCAACAGCACATTCCTAGTGAACATTTTATGTGCCTGGGAGGGGGGAGGGGAATGCTCGAGCAAGGTATCAGAAGATTTCTGCCAGGCACGTGCCCAGATCTCCCCAAGAGTTCTCAAGATCTTTCCATGCTACCATGCCGATAGCTTGTGGGAGTAAAAGCTTGGTTACCTCTTGGATATGTTGGGATGACAGTGGGTTTAATCCGTTTGGGGCAAATATTTTCATGAATGCCTTATTATTACTCTCACATGAGTACTGTTGTTGCTTCTAGCAGTCTTCTATGAAACAGCTGCCTAAGGAAATCCTGCCCTTCTTTGTGATTGAAGATCTATTGTTGTTTTTTTTTTGTTTCTTAGCTTGGCTGTGAAGTCTCACTGGTGTCTCAGGGCGATCTTTATGGCGGTTGTAATGGTGACGGATTGCAACTTTATTGCTTTTCTTATGACTGATTGTCTCATTTAGATGCAACTCCAAGAGCCTCCCCAGTTCAATACTTTCAGTTGCGCTGGAGTGTTACTGAAAGGTTCAGGCTGTAGCTGGTATGTGTTTGAGCAAATACAAGTTAGAAACAGCTGTGTTCGCACAAGTGATTTACTGGGTTCATTCTCCGATCAAGAAAGCATTTTAAACTTGAATCATTTAACATTTACAAAATGCTCTGCCTTGTTTTGCTGTGTCTTGATTTTTTAAGTGTATGCCATTTGCAACGTGTATGCTTCTCGGCAATCCAAAAAGTTATGAACATAAACAGCATTGTTTTAGGGCTACTGAGGTTTATATCAGTTTATGTCACAAATGCATTTGCTTGAATTTAATGCTGTGATTAAGTATTTTCAGTTTCAGCAACGATTTAAGGCTAGAATATAACACACACTAAACTCAGCACACCCAAGTTGTGGTTTTGTTCTACAAGAATCTATATAAAACACATCATAAAGGGAAATAGGACACTCAGAAGTGTCTAAAAAGCCTTAACAGAGATGCTCACATTCTCTCAACTCAGTCATCAGCCTAAAACAGTAACAAATATAGGGGCTGATGCAAAAGAATACGCAGAAAGCGGGCGCTGAAAACCGACGCCAGTAAACTCAGCATCAGTCTTCCTAACTTGGCAGTCTGCCGTGGTTATTTTTTTTTTCTTTTTTACTTAAGTACAGAAAAGCAGTTTTTTCTGCTTTTCTGTACTTCTTTTACATGCATTTAGCTATTAACGCCTGTTCCAGGCAGGCATTAATACCTGAGAGCTAAATGTGCATCTGAGATGCACACTTTTTTTTTTTAATGCGGAGTAAATGAGTAGTAGCCTCATTCACATGCATTTGCATGTGATGAGCGCTATCGCATTCACTCGCTTCGGACGCGAGTTAAATAGGCGCTAATCCCCCTATTGCATTAGGAGGTGGATTAGCGCCTATTTAACCCGCGTCCAACTGTGGGTTATACAGTGCATCGACCCCATAGTGTGGAACATTAGGGGCCACAGCTTTATTAAACAATACAACAATCAATTTGAAAGTTAAACTATCTGTATTACAGAGAACATCAGACAATATCTTCCCCCTCAATCCCTCAGATCAGTCAAAGTTTTATATTTACTTTTATTAATATTTGGCTATTAGCTGACAACCATGGCCTCTTTAGGGCTACTAACCCGATGAAAGTGGAGTGTAGGAGCAGCCCAGTGTTTAGAGCAGCAGGCTGTGAATCAGGGAAGTCAAGGTTCAAATCTTGATGCCGCTCCTTGTGACCTTAGGCCAGACACTTCACCCTCCATTTGCCTAAGGTACTCATTTACTAAGCAAGTTTGCCATAGACACAGAATGGGAGAAAAGCCTTAGTCATCCAGGTCCTTAGCCTGTGAGCCCTCTAGGACAGTGAAATACCTACAGTACATGAATGTAATACGCTTTGAAGTTTCTGAAAGGCAAACTATAAATCAAGTAAACAAAATAAAAATAAAGTCCACTGCTGAACTAGATCACCTGACCAGTTGGTAACGATGAACTCCTGATGAGGTAATTGTACTCCCCAGCTCACGTTCAGTGACCCCTGCAATCTATAGTGTCACTAGGGCTGAACAGGTACATAAATCAATGCCGCATTCCCAGAAAACCTATTACTCCATGGTGGTATCATTCCGAGCATCACTAGATCAAGCTTTAGAAGATAAGGGGCATGCTCTTAGACCAGTTCTTCGGAGGCTAGAATGCTTAAATCCTGCCTTAGCTGCAAGAAAGCAAAACTACCCCTGCTTAATCCCTCCACCAAATTGGGAAGGAGGAGGGTAGGAAAGCTGATAGCAGCCAAACCAGTAAGTTTTAGGTGGGCAAGTGCTTCAACGAGAGCACTGACGTCACCCCTCCTCTTGGCCACCCTATGAATGGTCAGCAGTCCCTTACCCTCATTCAGGCTGCCCTCACCTCCCATCAGAACCACTATCAGAGCCCAGCACTGCAAGAATAAGTAGTGTGTGTGTGTGGGGGAGGGGAGGGGAGAGAAGTAGACTTTTACTCAACGAAAGAGGGGAGTTCCTAGTGAGGGGCTGGGCCATGTTATAATCACCCCAGCTGAACTAGGGGCTCCCTTTATTAACTTTTAAGGAAATTCCTGGTTACAAAGAAGAGAATGTCTAAGAACATAAAACGTGTCATACTGGGTCAGTTGCTTGGTGGGAGTAACATTTCCAGATGGGTTGATAAATGTGTATACCTTGACAGGAATGAAGCTCACTCATAAGCCAGGGTTTGTTGGGAATGATATCAATCTCTCAAATTAATGCTAATGCCCTTCTTAATACCTGATATGTGCCAAAGTGGGCTTCCTTCTGGTGTTCATTGTATTGTTGGGCCAGTAGCGGGACTGTCCCACTACCAGTCTCACTCACCCCAGGATGCCTCACCTGCTGCACGTGGCTACTCTGCTGCCATATGGATCCTGGCCCACAACCATTGCCTTCCTTAGGCATGTGTGCATGCCCATATGAAGGTCCTACAGCGGGAAAGCGACTCGCAGCACTCAGTGATGACATCAGAGTGGCAGGATATTTAAACCCCCTCCATGCTTCCAGCTGGTGCCTCAGCAACAGATCCTCCTACCGTGCCTCGCTGCCTATAGTATGTGTTGCCTTGTCTTCTGCCCTGCTCCTCACCTGCCTTGAATTCGATCATTCTCCACCTTGTTTCCACTCCAGTTTCTTGCCTTATCTTGCCTTGCTCCAGTCTTGCTGCCTGCCTTGCCTTGCTCCAGTCTTGCTCCTTGCCCTAGTTCCTGCCTCTGTCTCTCCTCTCTGATTATCTCTTGGATTTTGGCCTCTGCTTGAATACTGATGCTGCCTGATCTCCACGTGCCCTGACATCTGCTTGGATACCGATGCTGCTTGATCTCTGCCTGCCTGACCCCTGCCTGGACACTGATGTTGTTTGACTTCTGTCCATCCTGACTTTTGCCTGCTCATTGATTCTGCTTGACCTTGCTCTGTGGGAGCATCGCCTAAGTCCTGCCAGCCCCAGAACCCAAAGGTTCAACCTGCAGTGAAACAGGTTGTATAGGTGAAGCCACAACCTAGCCCAATCTTGAGCGTGTCTGCTTGTGATCAGTGTAGACCCAGCTGGTTTTCCTGCTAGGCTATGTCAACTGTACCACAGCCTAAGGACTCACACCCCCATGACATTCATAGGGTGTTATGTGCACAGGAAGTATGTCTAGGTGCACCTGGAAGTTCTTTTTGATCAGGTCAATGCTGACCAATACAATTGTGACAATTTCTGTATCTTCATGTCACATTTTCTTCATCTCTGCATCATTTGATAGTTGAGGATCTTCTCTCTCTCTCCATACGAACCACAGAATAGTCGCTTGGTACTGACACTTCTACCAGCAATGGCATTATTATTTTTTTCTGCTTTACCACAATATCTGGTTTTCTTGCAACAAGCTTTTTATCAGTTGGAATAGGAATGTCCCATGGGTACAGAATTGCTTTTCAGGTACAGTAATATTATAGCATTTACACAGTGTCCAGTGGATGAGATTTGCCAACTTATTATGACTTTCTGCAGCGTTTCCCATCCAGTGTGCCATGCCTTCAGACCTGATCATATGTGCCATGGAAAAGTCACCACCACGTGCAAATCCAGGCCAGCATCTGGATTCTGCTCTTAGCACCTCACAGCAATAAGAAACACCAGTGGTTGCTCATAAAAATATAGGGGCTCCTTTCTGAGAAATTGTGTAGTCAACTACACCTTTCCTTTCTAGCTACAGCATGAACCCTAGAGGGCATGGATAGTTGGGCGCCATTTTGTTCAGCACACACAGTGCACAAGCCTCCTCCTTTGAGTCCTTCCAGGCTGAGTGAGAAAGGGGAGCATACACTGAGCACTGGATGGACTGAGTATTGAGAGCAGCAACAATGGAGGAGCTCTGGCAACCACATGTAGCATCCAAGATACCTGAGTTGGCAGCGTACACCACACTGATTTCTCCCTTCTCCTAAACTTGCATATAGAAGGAGCTGGTCCATCGTGATGGGCTTATGTGTGTCTGCACCCCTCTCAACCATTGTTTTAAAATTTGGAAGAGAAATTGGTCAGGCTTTCATTACTTTCCTAGCTCTTCTTTTGACCATATGAGCTCTCTCTATGTCTGCTTTTCCCATAGAGGTTAGCCTTGAGCTTGAAAAGATTGGGAAACACTGCCTTTCTGTACACAGGCTGTTTGACATCACACAGGGGAAAATGTAATAAGTTACGCTAAAGCTGCCATGGGCTTTTGCACGAACCCGCGTGTGGGTCTGTGCACATTTTTCCTGCGCTACTCTTATGCGTGTCTATAATAAAGTGTTCAGTGCGGGAAAAACACATGTAAACCCGATTAAAAACCCATGGCTGGTTTTGTGCAAGTGCATGCAAATGGCATGCAAAGGAAGCGATTAAGTATTCACGGGCTATGCAGGGAGCCTCACATCAGTTAGTGTGGGGTTTTGTACGTGGGTTTTTTCGCACCTGGGTCAGGGCAGGAGTTCAGTTAAAGCCCGTGTCTGGAGGCCGGTTTAGTCCACTGCTGGCATTAGTGTGGTTGTGCGTCCATGCAGCTCTCGGGAAATCATGGATTACCTTCTCTTTTTCCAGATGCTATGGAACTGTTTGCAGGTTGGCTTAAGAAATTTCTGTTGCACTTCCTGTGCTTACCGGTACCTGCCTGTAAAACTGCCACGTAGTCAGAGATGGAACATAAAGGGGTTATACATTGCTCTACTCACCTTCAGTCCAACTCCTGGACCACTAACTTCTTCACTGTTTTATGAAAGGGGAAAGCTTTTGCCCCGAGAATCACTCGTGTGTCACCACATTAATGCAGGTTTCTGCACGGTTTATTACATAGGGCCTTGAGCGTGAGGTTTCACCCGTGCTTTACTTTGGTGTGAATATTTCGCACAGATCTCATTGTATACCCGCCCCTTATTTCATCCCATGGAGGCGCCTGCTTTTGCTGCACATGCTAAAAATAATAAGCGCAGGCAACTGGCGCTGATTTCACTGCAAATCTTATTACATTGGCCCCTAAACATCCAGCAATGTGGTATGTAACCATTTCTATTTCTGCTGTACAGAATCTACATTTATCCTTTTTTTTTTTTTTTATCTGTGCTGGCTGTGAACCATCTGATCCATAATCCACAATGCTGCAATTATCAATCTCTCATCTTTAGGTTTTTCGCTCACCTCTCCTTGTCCATTCTTGATACAGATTTTGATCCTTGTGGATTTTCTGAACCATCTTCTTTATTTCCCACTATATTTGTGCTTTTTGCCAGTTTGCTTCTGGGAGCTGTGATGGTGGGGTTGTTGCATCTGCAGATTTCTCCCAAAAATCTTTAGTTCTTTTGGTGCGTGAACTGTACACAGGAGAAATGGATCACATGGCAGAGCTGTAGCAGGAAACTGTGGAGCCGGGTTCTATATTAGTATAAAAAGCATTGTCTTCAAAGATGGCATACGGACAGAGACTGCTATATGAGGAGTATGTGCTGAAGCATGTTTGGCCTAATTATTGTGCAAGAAGTGGTCAAAGTTTGTTGCAAGATCAACACAATTGGAGCAATTCAGTTTGCAGCTTTTTAAAAATTAGTATTCTTAAATGAATCAAGTTGAGAGCTGGCATGCCGCCAGAGCTTAGCAAGCGCTCGCAATATTTGGTGTTTCCTATCCAGTGAGGCAATAAGATCTATCTGCTATATATACTTAGATGTTTTATTAGATCTCTACTAAAATAGATGAATCAGTTATGAAAATAACTCAGTTATTTGTAGACACAGACTATGGAGCATCTGAATTAGCCTTTACAAAAAACAGCACATGACATTATACCAGGTGCATACCACAAGATTGTATACAGCATCTTCATGCATATGTGGTTGATCTTTAGCGTTGAGGTTTAGTTTGTGCCTCTTCTAGGGAGCAGAGGTTGAGTTGTGGTATTCAAGACTAGGTCAATTTCTAAGGCATGCTAAAACTGTTTTGTTTTTTTTTGCCAGCTAGCACAGTGTGTTGATTGACCTACTTTTAAACTTTGTATTTCTCATTCAAAATGACTTCTGAGCCTCCAAGTGTCTCTAGGCCCTGTATGTAAGACCTTGTACAAGACTCTGCTGTCCTTTCTTGATTCTATTGATCCCTCTGAATCTTCTGGCCAAGCTCTATTTCATGTATTCTTATGGGTGCCCCCATTTCTTCTGCCTATGAAACTCTCTGTCAATAATAGGGGAGCCAGCAAGAGGATAAGTTACCCGGGTAAAGTTACATGTAACATTATCTGGATATGGATATTCAGAGAAATCTGCCGCTGAATATGCCCAGATGAAGTTGTGTGCATAATTTTACCTGGATAACTTTAAAACAGCTATGTTTCCAACCAGACTTAAACATGTTTCTGTAGCTCTGCCCCCCCCCCCCCCCCAGAACATCAGCACTGCCTCTTCTTATCTGGATAAATTTTGTATGTAGAACATTTATCTCCTCTTAGGGGGGAAATATTTAAGCCTTGACTTTTGTCTGGCTAGCTCCAATAGTCAGCTAGACAAAGCCTTTGAATATTAACCTCTATATATCAGTAATTATCAGAACTTTTTATTTGTGTAAACAGGTATTTACCCACATAAAAATGAAAATGACACCCTTCTTCATTGCACAACAAAATGCATTTAGTTTTTTCCATGGAAGGTGGGGGGGGGGGGGGGGGGGTAAGAGGGATTGGCCGGGGTAGGTTGAGGGAGAGAAAGTATGCCTGGGGATTCAAAGGTGGTGCAAAGTATGCAGGTACAAAGCATTCATAATCTCTCACTGACCAACATTTTCAAAGGGAAACTTCTTGGAACATTTACCTTTCCAATGTAGCTTGAATCCTGTGGGTGCAATAGAAGCCCAATGGTTAGATTCAGAATCGCCGCCCATATGTACAGAGACTGCACTCAAATGGAAAGGAGAAATTTGATCTTACCAGATAATTTCCTTTCCTTGAGTCCTGCTAGACCAGTGCTTACAATTGCAATTTTCCTGCTCCTCAGCTTCTGGAGACAGAAGACACACCTCCCTTATGACCTCATCATTGGCTATAATAGAGGCATAGCTCTAGGTTCTTGTCAGTAACCTTCTGCCAAAGTAATTGAACAAAGGTCCCAACAGAAGTAATTTGAGAGTATCTAGATCTCTCAAAGCTAACCCCCCACCCTTCCCCACTCCGAGGAGGGTGGGATGGAGAGAGAGAGAGAATCTAGCTTAACTGCAAGATCTATGATGGCAGCTCCTGTGTTCCTGAATGGATCCTGGACTGATCTAGCAGAACTCAAGGAAAGGAAATTATCAGGTAAGATAAAATTTCACTTCTTTTTCATCCTGCTAAACCTATTGGTACACTCCAGAGTTACCAAAGCTGCAACTAGGCCAAGTGGAAGGAAGACAGGGCTGCTATAAGGACCCCTATCCGAAAGGCTCCATCTCTCTTGGCTTGCATATCCAGTCTGTAATATTTAGAGAAGGAATACAGGGACAACCAAGTAGCACCCATACAGATTTCATGTGGGGAGACTGAAAATAATTCTGCTCAGGGCGATGTTTGTGCCCTTGTGAAATGTGCAGAGTGCTACCAGATCATGCTGCCATAGAGTAAATAGGCTGATGAGATTGTTTCTTTAATCCATCTAGCTAGTGTGGCCTTGGAAGCTGCTTCTTCCTTCCAAGGACCTGCAAACAGCACAAACAATTTGTCTGTGTTTCTGAAGGGGTTAGTCACCTTCAAGTATCTTAGGAGCATGGTGTACATCCAGAAGATGCAACCTTTCATCCTTACTCTGAGACTCCCTTCCTCTAAAGCCTGGGAGAGATACCTCCTTGTTTAAGTGGAAAGGAGTCATAACCTTGGGAAAGAATGATGGTACCAGTCCAAAAGGGGACTGGGTGTGGAGAAAATACCAAGTATGGCTCTCTACATGAAACAGCCTGTAGTTTTTAGATGTGCCTAGCTGAGCAATAGCCACCAGGAAGGTACCTTTTAATGAAAGTTCCTTAAGAGATGACTGTTTTACTGGTTCAAAGAGAGCTCCAGCTAGGGCTCTGAGCACCAGATTGAGATCCCACTAAGAGACAATAGGCCTAAATGAGGGCCTTATATGCTTCACCTCCTTTAAAAAGTATATCTGGGTGTGTGGCTACTTAAGCACCTCTGATGTAGCTCCTAGAAGTAATATATTAACATGACCTATACCTTCAGAGAATTGAGGGCCACGCTCTTGTCCAGGCCCTTCTACAAAATGTCTAAAATTTGTGAAATGTCTTGTTTCCAAGAGTAGATTTTCTGCTCCCATCAAAACCTTTCAAACAGGTGTCATACTCAAATATAGGTTAATAACATCAAGTTTTGACATGCTTAACACAGTCATTACCATGGTAAAGGAGTAGCCCCTCCATTATAAGCACACCATTTCAAGGATAAATAAAAAACAAGACAGTCAAATGAAGTAATAATCTACAGAAAAAACCTCACCCACTAATTCACAGGCCAACGCACATAAAACGTGCATCCAGACTGGGCGCCTGTTTTTTTGGTTTTTTTTAAGGTGCACACAGCCACCTCTCCTGGGCATCAATACTATGTTTAAATGAGCTGATGCGTTAAAAGGGACGAGCTAGGAGGAATTGTGCATCCCTAGTGCCCAGGAGAGGTGGCTATGCGCTTATTACCACGGGTGCTCAAAATGAACCATGAAGAAGACTATCAACTAAAGAACTGATGAAATGTAACCATTATTTAAAAAAAAATTTTCTGGATGCACAATATACATGCACAATAGCAAGGGGTGAAATCGGCCTAGAGGGTGTATATTGTGCATCCAGGATCTTTTTTTTTTTTTTTTTATAATCGATCCATTTCATTAATTCTTTAGTAGATCTACTCTTCTCTGTGGTTCCTCCTCTGTGAAGGAGGAACCACAGAGAATAGTTTTTTTTAAAATTTATTTTGTAAGCCCATGACTCGCAAATGACTTAATGCCAGCTCCGAGGTTGACGTTAAATTTGCCAGGTTAAAAAATGTGTATTGGGTGCCCGGGAATTTACTGCATCGTGGGTAATAGCTAATAGCATCATCTACATGGAATTTGCACGTGATTAGCGCTATTAGCTATGTGTCTGTTTGGGCACATTTTTTGGTCGCGCTAATCCCTTTTGCATCGGCTGTTAAACCAGCACATCCAAAACATGCTTCCGATCGAGGGTTATCCTGTGCGCTCGGCTGGGCGCACTTTATTGCATCGGCTCCTCAGTGCGTCTCAACCCAGTTCTCTCGGCACACCTAGCCAATCAGATGTTCAGGATGTTCACAATAAATATGCATGAGAGAGATTTCCATGCAATGAAATCAGTGCATGCAAAGCTATCTCATGCATATTCATTGTGGATATCCTGAAAACCTGACTGGTTAGGTGTGCCTGAGGACTAGGTTAAGAAGCACTGCACTAATTTACAGTATTCCATCATAAGAAAGGAGGGAAAACGCCTCAGAAAAACAAGGCTGTGGCTATAAAAACCTCCATAGATGGAATCAGTCCAGAGGATGATTACTAAAATGGTCAGAGATCTTTATTATAAAGCATAAGGGACAAAGTTAAAGATGCACACATGTATACCCCTAGAGAACAGGTGGGATAGGGGAGATATAATAGAGACATTTTAAATATTTCTAAGCTATGACTGCACAGGAGGTGATCCTCTTTCAATGGAAAAGAGGCTCTGGAATGTGGGGTCATGGGATGAGGGTGAAAATGGGTAGGCTCAGGGGTAATCTAAAAACACAAGTGCCAGGCAGGGTCAGATCAGGTCCAAAGGTGCAGTCTGGGTCACCAGCAGATCCACAATAGTTAATCGATTTCATATATCTCATTCCCAGGGATAAGTACTGGTTTCCTCAAGACTGCCTGGTTAATAACTGTTTATGAACTTTTCTTTCAGGATCTTGTCCAGTGCATTTTTTAACCCCACTGAGTTAATTGCCTTGACCAAATCGTCTGGCCACAGATTCCATAGCTTTATTGTGTGCTGGATGAAAAAATGCTTTCTACAGTTTGTTATAAATCTGCCTGTTTCTAGCTTCATGAAGCGACCCCTAGTCCTAGTGTTGTTTGAAAGGGTAAATAACCATTCCCTATTTACCCGTTACTAGAGATGTGAATCGTGTGCCCGATCGTCTTAACGATCGGGTTCGGCTAGAGGGGAGAAAAAATCTGATCGTGGGTGATGTGAATTGGAATTGGTTCCGATTCATATTGTTATTTTTTTTTTAGTGAGGCCCGACCCTTTAAAATTACCTTACCTTCCCCCACCCTCCCGAACCCCCCCCAAACTTTTTACGATTAACTGGTGGTCCAGTGGGGGCGCGGGGACCGATCTCCTGCTCTCGGTCCATCGGTGCCATTTTGGCTGCCACTCAAAAATGGCGCCGATGGCCCGATAAAAAAAAAACACCCGACCCTTTAAAAATGAACCCCTTAGCTTCCCCCACCCTCCCGATCCCCCCAAAACATACCTGGTGGTCTAGTGGTGGTCCCAGGAGCGATCTCCCGTTCTCAGGCCATCGGCTGCCACTCATAAAGATGGCGCCGATGGCCCTTTGCCCTTACCATATGACAGGGTATCCGTGCCTTTGGCCGGCTCCTGTCACATGTTAGGAGCACTGGATGGCCGGCGCCATCTTTAAAGATGGCGGCGGCCATCTTTACGACGGCAGCGGCCATCTTTAAATACGGTGGCGGCCATCTTTACGAAGGTAGTGGCCATCTTTAAAGATGGCACCGGCCAGCCAGTGCTCCTACCATGTGACAGGGGCCAGCCAATGGCACGGATACCCTGTCATATGGTAAGGGCAAAGGGCCATCGGCGCCATCTTTATGAGTGGCAGCCGACGGCCTGAGAACGGGAGATCGCTCCCGGGACCACCACTAGACCACCAGGTATGTTTGGGGGATCGGGAGGGTGGGGGAAGCTAAGGGGTCGTTTTTAAAGGGTCGGGTGGGTTTTTTGTTTATCGGGCCATCGGCGCCATTTTTGAGTGGCAGCCAAAATGGTCCCGATGGACCGAGAGCGGGAGATCGGTCCCCGCGCCCCCACTGGACCACCAGGTACTCGTAAAAGTTTTGGGGGGGGTTCAGGAGGGTGGGGAAGATAAGGGATTTGTTTTATAGGGTCGGGGTGGGTTTAGGGGGTTTTTTGGTGTGCCGGTTTTCCCCGCCCTCCCACTTCCCCCGATGTATGATTTTTCACAATAAATCGGGGGAATTTCTATTGTATCGTGACTCTTAACGATTTTTGACGATTTAAAATATATCTGACGATTGTTTTAAATCGTCAAAAAAGATTCACATCCCTACCCGTTACATCCTATTCAAGATTTTAGAAATCTCAATCATAAATATCTTTACAGAGAGGGTGGAGGATGTATGGAACTGCTTCCCAGAGGAGTTGGTGGAGGCAAGGAGTATCCGAGGTAAAGAAATCATAGGAGAAGCACAAAGGATCTGTGATGGGGGTAGTGATGGTAGAGTTGAGTAGTTAGTGTGGATGGGCAGACTAGATAGGCCATAAGGTCATTTTCTGACATCAAATTTCTGTGTTTGTCTGTCTTGTGGTTTTCATGCCACTGTTCTTATTGCCTTATCCTTTACTGTGTGCCCTGTGGTGTTTATGCCACTGTGTTGTATGGATATTTTTACTCATCCTAGTTGGCGATTACAACTTTTCCAACAATTTTTTTAAAGTCCTAAGCAGCGGTGAACTGAAATAAGTATTTTTAGCATTTCTAATATTAGCCACTGAATAAGTTGAGAGGGAGGAAGGTAAGGTGATGCTCATGGGTATTCAGAGGGGTGAGTGACAGAGATGGCATATGTCTTTTGAGTCCCATTTTCTAAGCCCTAGATTGTTCCATCTGATAGCATAGGCGTTCTTGCATGTTCAGTGCTGGTAGATGACAACTAAAAACAAATTCACACTGAGATGAAATTCAGTAAAATTGTACCTTGTTTCTTGTAAATGCCTTGTGTATGACAAAACTTCACTAAGCTCATAGTGTCAATTTTTAAAAAACATAGAATTAGTTTTCCACAGAAACTTTGTAAAATAATTAAAGGAAAAATTTATGCAGCCTTCAACATTATTGGTTTTATGCTTCTGTCATTTTCTTGTTTCCTGTACATTAACCACAAATAATTTAGAAAAAAATGCAGCTCTTATCGTAATGCCAACAGTATTTGAGATTCTCTACCTTAAGTGGCCATTAGCTTAATGTATACTTCTTGAATGAATTATTGTTGGCTTGGTATCTTCCAAAAAAACCCAGACATTTTATAGAAACTACTTTCTAGATTTCAAATATTGAAAGAATGTAATTTAGTTCTAAGTAGTAAATTACATTTGTCCATTCTTACATGTGAAGCTGCTTTCTATCTGGAAATTCTATGATTCTATTAACAAAAATATCATATTAACAAATCAAGAGGACACTAATGAATATCATTTGTGGAATGTATTCTTTAATCATTACCCATTCTCAACAGGGGTAAAAACATCTGCATTGTTCAACAATGCGCGTACTTTTTACCTGGAATGTTCTGAGGGATTCCCGAGGGGTGAGTTTGGTTGGTAGAGAAAACAATGTGCATTGATTTTTATAATCAAAATTACCTGCATTGCAAATGAGTTATAATACAAGACTGCAAGAGGATAACTTTAGTAGAAACATAGATAAGCAAGGGTATTCCTTCTGTTCAGATTTCACCCAGAGATATTTACATCTATTGCTGGGTCTCCAAGAAACATTAAAAGCTCTTGATCCTCTCTACTTATTGCTCAGCTCCTTCAGGAAGGCAGTAGGGAACAGAAGAGGAGGGAAAAGAGTAATTGTTTTCTGCTTTGCAGTTTCTGCAACATCTACTCCCGTTTCTTCCTCGGTAAAGGCCCAATTTTAAAAGGCAAGCATCCATAAAAAAAACGGAAGTTACGTGCGCGGCCGGGCCTTGCGCATACCGCACGCATTTTAGAACGGGCCCAGCCACACGCATAACCCCTGCTACACGCAGAAATGCCGGGCCCTGCAAAAGAGGATGTGGTCTGTGCGGGGAGGGGCGGGGCAGGGGTGGGTCGTGACAGCGCCATTAGCCGCTGTCCCGAGGAAGCATGCGCCGGCCTTAATTGGAGCGGACTGGAAGGGAACTGGGCAAAGGCCCGATTGCGTCGCTGTGCGCACTTTAGAATATCTCCCTCCCCCCCCCCCCCGTACGTGCAAATCGCGGGCTGCCCACATATGCGTGTGCAGATGTTAAAATCCAATGCACATGTGTGCGCGGATATCACATTTTACAACATGCATGCGCCGTGTGCATGTTATAAAATGATTGCGTCCATGTGTGTGTACCAGGAGCCATGCGCATATGGACGCATGCGCGGATCTTTTAAAATTGACCCTTAAGCTTGCAGGAAACAGAAGGGGAAGTGTAAACCTGGAACACACTCTGTGTCCAATGCAATAAATCAGGGCAGAAAATGGGTTCCCAGTGTTGAGCACCCACTTTCCTAAGGCGCACCCAGCACCTCTCCTGGGCCAGAGTTGGAATATTTAAATGAAGGGTAGCGCTGCCAAGGAGGCTCTAGGGACAAATGTGTGCCCCTAGCACCTCCTTGGCAGCAGGCACCTAGGAGAGGTGGCTATCAGCGAGTTACGAAAATGGGCGTTCAATTTTATGAGCGTCCCCTTTCCTAACCTGACCGCAGCACACTTTTTTTTTTAAACCTTTTGGTTCTTCTGACTTAATATCGCCACGATATTTCTGTACATCCTCCAACTTAATATCATGGCGATATTGTCAGAGGAACGAAAAAAAAGTATGCCGCAGTCAGGATAGGAAAAGGGCTGCTTAGAAATTAACGCCTGCTCTGAGAAGGCATTAATTTCTGAGCATAAAAATGTGCGGGTCAGGTGCACTTTTTTTTTTTTTATCAGGGGAGAATAGCTAATAGCTTCATCAACTTGCATTTGCATGTGATGAGCGCTATTACTTTCGCAAGGGGTTAGACGTGTTTTGGATGCGCTAATCCCCTTATAGTTTAAGGGGTTGTGGACGCGCATCCAAAACACATGTCCAACCACAGGTTAAATATTGTGCTCAGTTAGGCACACTGTTTTGCATTGGTCCTCTGAGAGCAGCATATGGGGAGAAACTGGAAAGAGGTTCATCACAAACAGCTCAGTGCACAGCTGTGATTCTAGGACTTGGGGCTCAGCTAAGGGTAGAGTAAGGGTTAACAAGTCAGGAAGCTGTAACTTACAGGGAGAGGGAGCAAAGTGTGTGCTGGGGTCAGGGTAGGAGGAAGGGAAAGAATGCTGGCATCATCCATCTCTTGAATGGGACTGATGCTTGTGAGGGTGGAGAGAGAGGATGTGGGTTAGCAGGAAATGGTGGTAGAATTGAGAAAGTTGTTATGTAATATTCCTTGTCCTATCTCCCCCTCAGCCCCTCCCCCTCCACTAATTAACAGAACCCCAGCTCCCAGGGCTGAAGTTGTGAAAGAGTGTTTTTGTGAGTCCGGGAGAGTAAAGACAGCCCTGGGATTTTGCTGGTGGCACAAAACCAAGAGGTGTTTAAATAATGCTAATATTTTACCATTAACATGGTCATTTAAAACAGTATTTTCAACTGTGTTGTTTTAAGAACATAAGAAATTGCCATGCTGGGTCAGACCAAGGGTCAATCAAGTCCAGCATCCTGTTTACAACAGAGGCCAAACCAGGCCACAAGAACTTGGCAAGTACCCAAAAACTAAGAAGATCCCATGCTACTGATGCCAGTAATAGCAGAGGCCATTCCCTAAGTCAACTTGATTAATAGCAGTTAATGGACTTCTCCTCCAAGAACTTAGCCAAACCTTTTTTAAACCTAGCTACACTAACTACACTAATCATATCCCCCCGGCAACAAATTCCAGAGCTTAATTGTGTGTTGAGTGAAAAAGAATTTTTTCTGATTAGTCTTTAATGTGCTACATGCTAACTTCATGGTGTGCCCCCTATTCTTCTATTATCCGAAAGTGTAAATTACCGATTCACATCTAATCGTTCAAGACCTCTCACAATTTTAAAGACCTCTATCATATCCCCCCTCAGCCATCTCTTCTCATAAGAACATGCCATACTGGGTAAGACCAAGGCTCCATCAAGCCCAGCATCCCGCCTCCAACAGTGGCCAATCCAGGCCATAAGAACCTGGCAAGTACCAAAAAACTAAGGGGCAGATTTTCAAAGGGTTATGCACGTAAGATACGCGTGTAACCCCTGAAAAGCTGCCCCTTCTGCACCCTGCAAGATAGGCTCGGCGGCACGCACAAGCCCCGGGACATGCGTATGTCCCGGGGCTTTCCTGGGGGGGCATGTCGTGGGCGTGTAGAGGGGCGTGCCGTGGCCGGTGCATCATCGTGGGGTGTTCTGGGGGGCGTGGCCGCAGCCTCCGGACCAGCCCTCGGACCAGGACACGGCATGCCGGTAGCCGGCCGGTGCGCGCATGTTACGCCTGCCTCAGGCAGGCGTAACTTGTAAAATAAAGGTAGGGGGGAATTAGTTAGGGCTGGGGGGTGGGTTACATAGGGGAAGGGACAGGAAGGTGGGCAGGGAACGGAGGATGACTGCGCGGCTCGGCGCACGCAGGCTGCCGATTTTGCGCAGCGTTGCGCGTGCGTCAACCCTGTATTTTGTAACATGCGCGCGGTAGCGCGCGTGTGTTATAAAATCGGGAGTAGATTTGTTCGCGCCGAGTTGTCGAAGAAATCTACTCCCGCGCGCACCTTTTAAAATCTACTCCTAATTCTATTCCTTGCTACTGTTGCCAGTATTAGCAGTGGCCATTTCCCAAGCCAACTTAATTAATAGCTGAACAGCCGTAACCTCTTCAGCCTTTCCTCATAGGAAGCTGTTTCATCCCCTTTATCATTTTGGTTGTCCTGCTCTGTACCTTCTCCATTGCAACTATATCTTTTTTGAGATGTGGAGACCAGAATGGTACACAGTATTCAAGGTGCGGTCTCACCATGGAACGATACAGAAGCATTATGATAAGTGTGGAAATCCACACACTAGCATACCCTAGTAACTTTTTCTGATTTTGTTTTCCAGGTTGTGGAAAGATATTTGATAACATTACCTGTTGGCCCTCAGCAACTATAGGGCAAACTGTGGTGATGCAATGTCCAGTATTCTTTGACATCTTTTCTGACATGCGAGGTAAGTGCACTTGTTAAAGTCCATTGTATGTAACTGTAGCTGCTCATTTTAATGCCCATTCTTTCTGAAATAAGGCCCCAAAATGAAATTTAAGGGCATTTGCTTTAAATTATACACTGTGGGTGAATTTTAAATGTTGCTCGTATTGAAAGGCCCATATATGTATCTGGGCTGAGCGCGAGCAACTCGTATTTTAAAACGGCCCAATTACACGCATGTATGCACATGTGCAAGCAAGTCAATGCACGGAAAAAGAGGATGAGTTAGGGCGTGTCAGGAACTTTACGGGGTGGGACCAACATTTGCACATGTAAATCCGGATTTTATATCCCATTCCCACACACAGTGTGCGCCGGGCTTTTAACTGCAGTTATTTACGTCTGTTCTTAATTAAGTCTAATCTGAAGAAAACTTGTTTTAGGCCTAAAACAACTAGGTGAGGAATATGGGTAAACTGTGTGTGTTGTGGGGTGGGGTGGGGGAGAGTGCAGGCTAAAGAGCCAGTCTGGATGCCCTTGAGATTGACTGGGCAAACAGGAAGACTAATAGGTCAAACTGGCCATTTTCCTTCAAGTGCGCATGTTTTAAAATATAAAGTATGTCTGTACTTTCAACTTTTCTAAAATACCTATTATGCGAGTACAGGCTTCTTACTCACACATATATGATTATTTGTATGCACTTATCTCTTTGAAAATATAGCCCTAAATTTGTACCATGCAATGCTTCTTTGCCTGGTAGGCCTCAACTACCCCTTCCCCTTCCATGCAAGATAGCCCAGCAGAGTGTTTCCTCTCTATCTTTCTTTTACTCACTGCTCCTCTGACCCACTCAGTGAGGGCTAATAAGGCCACAGCTTGACAAAGGAGCAAAAGACTGTAGTAGAAAATGTGTACGCAAAGAAAAGATTACACCTAATGTGATTACATGTGGCTGGACTAATGTTTTCTGACTGAGAGTGGGTCTAAAAGAGCCATGTCTTACAGTAGTGTTCGTGTAGGACTGGCAACACAGAGTACATAGCTTGCCCTACCTTGCACCGCCTTGCTTGGCGGCACCACACCTTGGACCCTGACCTAGGCCTCACTTATGGGCGAGATAGTGGCTTAATTATGAGGGAATTCCGGCATGGCCTTGAACATGGAGCCCAACTGCACTAGAAATCATATAATATGGAGACCAACTGCTCTAGAAATCATATAAATCACAAGTAACTCAGTTACTTAAAGGCACAGCCTATAGCTACAGGTTGAAAGTTTAAGGTCTCAATCACAGACTTGCCATTTAATAGCCACGTTCCATAGCTGACATTTGTGTGCATCTAAAGATATGCACCTGTACATCTGATGCATTATGTCACATGGGCCTGCAAAGACACTAATGATAGCACTGCCTCAGCTGTTTCAGAGGCAGTGCTGACATCGGACTGCTGACCTAGCCCTTCACTTAAAGCCTTTTGGAAATCACATCAAAGATAGTGGCAATGTGTAACTTCTCATAGGTCATTGGGGTGGCACATTACCGTACACCACTGGGTCCTGCTACAACTAGATAAGCAACCTGTCAAATCTCATGTACAGATGGTGAGGGCCTTGGTTATGTTAGCAGCTTGGGGAGGCTAGACAAGGATGCTGGGCTGACTATCTGAAAGCTGGATTGGGAATAGGATGCTGTCATGCCTTCACATGTTTTGAAAGCCACCTCTGGAATGGATAGGTCACAGTAAGTTGGGAGATGAATATAACAGCGCCAACATGTCACCTAATAAAAGGTTCCCCTCATTGAACCCAAGGCAAAGCTGTGTTTTAAGCTAAGGACCTAGCTTGACATGTTACAGGTAGCCATTGGGAAATATAGAGATGTGAGTGTGCTGCTTGGACCTTAGCCTGTTCAGCTCAGGGCTAGTCATGTTGTTCTGCTTTCTGAGGGTACATGCAAAATAGGCAGAGTAGTTGGTTAGTTCAAATAGGTAGTAGCTGTTACACTCCTTATCCTATCTGTGGCCACCCTTAAAGCACCTAAGCTCCAGACTCCCAGGGAGAGAATCTTGCAGAATGGTCACATTCCAAGCAGAGTCGCCAACTTTCAGGTATGTTCTGGTTAAGGCTCTTGCTTGTCCACATGGCTGGGATGACTTATGGCCATTACAGCAGAGTAGATGTATAGAATGCATCTCCTATGGTGTATGACCATTTTGCATATTGTGGATACCCAGACCAAGGCAGGTGTTTTGATAGACTCTCAATCATCAACTCTGTGCACAGCATTAAGGCTGGAGAAGGGGTTGTCAGGCCAAGCCCTCATGAGCCCACAAACAGCCTCTATCCAAAGCTTGGCAATGTGCTAAATGTATAGGCCAGCTACTCCCAAAGGTAGGCATTATGGCTTGTTCAGTTACAGTGTGGTTATGTAGAAAGTCAAGAATTTAGGCCCACCTGAGTGCTGGAGGGGCCCCTGTCTTTAGCTCATATATGTTGTTATCATAAATGCCTTGGACAGATATCTGTCATGCTGCCAGGTGAAGACAATATTCTTTGAGGCGTAATGACTCAGACAACATCATTACAAGGTAGGACAAACTTGAGACAGACAATATTACTGGTTGATGATGAACTGTTTGGGAATATCACAATTGGGACTGGGTAGGTAACCTAAATACTGGAGGTCATCTGTTCCAAACAATGACAGAATACATATATGGGTCTGTGTGAGTTACGTGCTGTGTTAGCCTCTCTCTTTATCAGTGTCTGGGGGTGATGTAGAGCTTGTTCTTCCCTTACTTACCTGAACAATGCATACACCAGAGCATGTGTTGTATGTGCACACATTTAGCGCACACTGGCTTGTGACACAAGCAAGCCTCTGCTTCCACGCTTTGCAATGGATGCCTCTGATATGTGAATGTGTAAGATGGGGAGAAAATGGCCTCACGCTTTTTAACCTAATATTCTGCTTTGGCCTTAACCTGTGCATTAATAGAGTTGAGAGACATGGTTGGAGGAAATGGCAGTGTCTGAACTCCAATTTCATGGAGCAGTTTTCCAGATGAGAACATATCTGCCTGTAGTGTAAACCACTCCCACCCCGATACCTGAGGCTCTTCCACACAATAACTGGAGTGGTCCTATTTCTACTTGTATTTGGGGGTGTGCCTATTTGGAAGGACTTCAAATGCCAGGGAGGCAGTGGCATTTTTGAGTGTGTGTGTGTGTGGGGCAGTTTAAGATGATGTCCACTGAATTTGGGGATGCAGGGATGGCAGGGCCTCTGGTGCCCTCATGGCAACTACTATCAGGTTCTCCTGATAAAAGGGTGAGGGGAGGGTTCTGTGCCAGCATGTTGATGATAGCTGGGGGCAGGGATGGCCAGAGGCTGTGAGCATCCCTATCAGGGGTTATCTTTTTCTAGACAGATGACAACTTCAGCACTTATCTGTACAACCTATCCCAGTAACTACACGTAGAGCCTGCCATACAAGGCCCCCCCTCACTTGTGGCTTACTCTGCCATATATACAGGCTGCCAGATTAGGCCATCAAATTATCTGCCCCTAGGTAGCAGCATAAGTAATAGGTGCATAGATTGGGGGCCACAGCTCCAGCTGATTATAGGGGACAGGTTCAGCTACTAACAGGAGCCACATCATTTGTGCACTACGCAGCCTCAAGATTATGTATTTCTGTCTACTTACAGCCGGCTCAAACAATGTGACAGCTGCTGTGTGACAACTGAGGAGGAGTGATGGAGTTGTGTAAGATAGAGAATCCCCAGAGCAGACAGCTATGAGGCCTGCTGTTGCTTGGGACCAGGCAGACTTCCACAGACTGGCTGCTACCCCTGGTTTGTGGATCTGATGCCAGATACCTGAGGATGATCAGATGATCCTTAACTAACAAGTATATACTGCATGCTAGAGTACCAGCAGAGTTCTACAAGGCCCAGACAGTCCATACTGAAAGAAGGCAGGAGGACCAGGACGAAAGAGCACAGCATGGAGGCAGAAGCCCCAGGAGAAGACACTGCAGCATGGAGGCAGCGGCATAATGAGGTGAGGCACCAGCATGGAGGCACCAGCATGGAGGCAGCAACATGATGAGATGAGATGAGACACCAGCATGAAGGCAACAGCACAATGAGATGAGATGAGACACCAGCATGGAGGCAGCAGTAGCACAATGAGATGAGAAAAGATGAGACACCAGCATGGAAGCAGCAGCATGATGAGATGAGACACCAGCAGCAGGAGCAGAAGATGAGACATGATAAGCAAAGACAGCAGCAGGACCATGACTAGAGACTGCATCAAGGAGGCTGGAATATGGGCAGAGCATCGAGGAGGGCATTAGAAATAGGCAGCAGGACAACACAGGTAGACAGTAGACCATCCCCATCAGCAAGCCGGCACAGGAACTCTGTACAGAGGCCTGGCCTGGCTTGTTTCTAGAAGTCTTCTTTGATGTTTTTTTTTTCCCCTTTACATATACCATATCTTCAAGTATAGGGAATTTGAGTTAGGATGTAGTGTCTAATAGGAATAGGATCTGGGTCCAACTGTCATCTTATAGTCCAAATACACTTTTCACTTTGCTTGAGAATTTCATTTTTTGGCATCTCGATAAGCATTTCATTGATGCAGACCTCATTCTCCCAGATGCTTCTCAGTCTTGCCACCTCTTCTCTGAATTCTGCCACCTGTTTCTTGAGGAAATCTACCTGCATAAATCTTTCACACTGAGCCAGTTCCTCATTGTGATTCCAGACATCTGTCTGTACAGCAGTAGAAATACTGGCAGTGGTGATATATTTTCTGGCCACCCTTCACTTGTTGGGAGCTTTTGGTACCTGTTGAAAATCCTACCAACTTTTTCTCAAGTGTCTTGCAAGTAAAGATTGCTAGCCTGAAGAATTTAACTTCCACCTCCACACTCAGAATCTGTTTGTAGTTGCTATAATATATGAAATGTCTTATCTTATTCTTTCAGATTACAATATGTATTTATAAATCTATGGAGGTGGGTAGTTTAGTGTAGATCCCTGCTATGATCTGGGCTGCTAAGCAACCTCCCCACCAGCAGAGGCCCTTACAGAGCCATGCTCTTGCATACTCATTGCTACTATGACTCATCAAGGCCAGCCCTATTTAGCCCAGCCTTTCCCATAACCTGGAGCCTCTTCATCAAGTCACCTTGTCTCCTTGCATTGGCCTACCTTGCTTTCCTCGCTGCTGCATGGCCACTTTGATCTTCTTGCTCCTGATTTATCTAGTGGCCTCTTTGGCCTTCCAGCCCTGTCCTGTGGCCTCCGCTTTTCAGCCCTGTCCTGCAGCCTCCTCAGCCTTCTTTCCCTGCCTTGTGCTCTTCAGGCCTTCTTGTCTGTGTTATCTTGTTTTATCTAAGGATACTTGCTGTAATTTAGTTCCTTATTTCATGTGTTTTTGTTCATTGCTCAGTTCCTTTGGTCGAGTCCTAATCTCATTCTGTCCTTGTTGTCCCAGGCCTTGCCTCCAGTTATAGTCCTGTCTTCTGTTCTAGGCCTTGTTTCCAGTCACAACCCTGTCTTCAGTTTCAGGACTTGAAATAATTACCACAAAGATCTGATATGACACTACCAATCAAGCTCCCCAAGAAATTAACTTAATTATTTGTTCTATTTGTGAATGACAAAAATTTGATCTAAATCATTTACTAACTAGCCCCTTCTTTATTTAAAATAAAAACAACCCACCAGTACTTTCTCTGATGACTAGTAATATAATTTATCCAAATCTATGATTCTAATCTGTTTCCCTAAGATATCTAACAGATGTACTTTTTCTTCTAATTTTGGTCAAGGTTATTTTTGCCTTATTTGTGTAAGGCCACAAATTGATACTGATATACCCAATTATAATCCCAAACCCCTTATGTAGGCAGTACTCTCTATATGCACCAAGTTTGAATGAGGGCTTATATTGCAAATTACTAGTTGGCTCCTGTTATGCAAATTTTCACCCAGTCCCCTAATTGAGTTATTCTATAAACTTTTGATCTGAGAAAGGGGTGGGATGGAGTTGGGGTGCGGGTTGGGTGCATGGGAGGGGGGGAGGGGGGGAGAACAAAGGAGGAATCTGATTTATTGCATTCTCAACCAGAAAGAGAGAAATTTCAAAGTAGCCTAATTTCCAAAGGGAAGAAAGGCACAAAAAGTACAATCAGGCAAACTTTCCTTGCAGAGAGCATTAGATTTCAAAAGATATGAATCTGTCAGGCAAAGCTTCAAAAGGTGCAAAACAAGAAACCTTCCCAGCAGCAAGAAATAGTTTAGTTCAGCAAATTATACAGATCCCACTTAATCCGCCAGCGCCAAGTCCTAAACTCTGCAGCATCTGCTTCAATAGCAACTCCCTCAAGACTGAGATTTGTCCTCCTCTTGCCTTTCTATTCATCTGTTTTTCAAGCAGCTCTTTCCAACAAGCCCTTTGATGAGTCACACTGCACTTCAAACTAATAAACCTTATTCAACTACAAACCAAGAAGGAAATGGATCTATCATACTCTTAACCAGAAAGAAAGAAATATCAAAGATACAATCAAGCACCCAAGCAAAAGGAAATAAGCTTGAAATAACACAATCAAGCAAGCAAGCTTCCCTGGCAGAGAGAATGTAATAATATCTTGAAAGGAAACATCACTTAAACAATTTAGAGGACACTTTTCAAGTCATTTACCTGGGTAGATGGGCTGTCTGATAATTGCTTACCCTTAACCCAGCTAAAAGTGTGTGCATACTTTTAGCTTCATTATGAAGTGGTGTTCCTCGGGGAATATTTATGCTGGGAAAGGAAAACAATGTGCATTGATTTCATTTTCAAATCTATGTGCATTATTTTCCATTGAATGGAACCCATAGAGAATACAGGTTTATAGGAAATGTTTATAGGAACTGTGCACCTGTAGCAGTTTGAAAAGCAAAAGCACACTTGTACTTTCACCTTGAAAATGTGTTCAAAATCTGCTGGTGCGGAGTATCCACTGACTTTGCATCTGGATGGATTGTTTTTCTCCCATATTCATATTACTTTATTTTTTAACTCGGCTGTTCTCATCCTGGCCCTTGGGATCTGCATGGCCAGGCCATTTTTCAGGATGTCTACAATGAATATGCAAGAGACACAATTGCATGTGTTGCTCCCACTGTATATAGATATATCTCATGCATATTGATTGTGTATAGACTGAAAACTAGACTAAGATTGGGTTGAGAATCATCTGGGAATTTCCTGTGATATCTATTTCCTCAGTTAATCTTCGGTCCTTTATGCTCACATTTGATCTGTGGTAGACTGATGTCAAGGAAAATAGAATAATGTCTAAGCATATCATACATGAGGTGCAGTAAGAAAAATAAATTAGGAGAACACAGATAAATGATGCACTGATCCAAAACAGTAAATGGATCCCATGTTGCCATTGCACAGTGATAAGGAGTGACTATTTCTTAAATTCACTGGGTTAATAACAATTTATTGACTTGTCCTTCTGGAACTTGTCCAAACCATTTTTAAAATCTTAATATTTATTTATTTTATTTATTTAGAGACTTTTTTATACCGAAGTATAGCAAAATGCCTTCACTCCGGTTTACATTTTAAACAACTTAATACATGTAACACTTCCGAATGCTAAATTTACAAGTTTACAATATAACTAGAAAACTAAAAACTAAAACTAGTTACATTTTGGTCTCAGTTAATAGAATATAATATAAGTCGGATATATCAAGAGAGACTCTGGAAGATTGGTAGAACATGAAATGTAATATAGATGTTTACTTTACGATGAAAGGAGTGTTAGTTGAGCTTTTAAGGTGAGAGGTGATAGAGGAGCGGACAAGTGAGCAGGAGGAAGGGGAGGGTTAGTGGAACAGAAAGGGATGAATCGGGAAGTAATAGGCCTTTTTGAAAAGCCATGTTTTTAAGCTTTTTTTGAAGAGTTTTTGCTCCTTCGTTAGTCTTATTTCGGGTGGCATTGAGTTCCATAATAAAGGGCCAGCTAATGACAGTGTTCACTCCCTTACTTGTGTCAGTTTAGCTGTCTTTATGGAGGGTATGATTAGTAAGGCTTTATTTGCTGATCTGAGATTTCTTTGGGGAACATGTAGTCTTAATGCAGTGTTTAACCAATCAGTATTTTCTTCATTAATTATCTTGTGGATTGTGCAAAGTGTTTTAAATTATACTCTTTGTTCGATTGGCAGCCAGTGTAATTCGGCAAGAGTTTGAGTGATGTGGTCCCTTTTGCTTTTTCCAGTTAGGATTCTGGCTGCAGAGTTCTGTAATACTTGGAGTGGTCTTAATGTTGATTGTGGTAATCCAAGGAAGAGTGTGTTACAATAGTCTGTGCTAACGAAAATAAGTGCTTGAAGAACAGTTCGAAAGTGCGCTTGGGTTAGTAGTGGTTTTAGCCTTCTAAGGACCATTAGTTTTGCGTATCCCTCTCTGACTTTCAATGATATGTGTTGTTTGAGGTTGATTTCATTGTCAATTATTACTCCTAGGTTTCGAGTTTTTTCGGTTAGTTCCACTATCTGATTGTTTCTGAGTTTGATGGGATTCTGGATTAATTCAGTTGTTTTTCGTTCAAGGTGTATAAATTCTGTTTTTTCAATATTAATTACTAGTTCCATTTGGCACAGCAGTTGTTTAATTATGTCTAGGTATATCATTGCTAGCTTCAACGTTTTTTCAATTGTTTCATCTACTGGTAAAATTAGCTGAATGTCGTCCGCATATATGTAATGCATGATACCTAGGCCGGCTAAGAGGTGGCATAGGGGCAGCATGTAAATGTTAAATAGAGTCGCCGAAAGTGCTGATCCCTGGGGGACTCCGGTTTTTAGCTGGATTTTGTCTGAAATAGTGTTTTTTATCTGTACCTGAAAGAATCTATTGTTTAGGTAGGACCTGAACCATTCAATTGTTTTGTTTGAAGTCTTATTTCTTCAAGCCTATTTAGTAGTATGTTATGATTTACTGTGTCGAATGCTGCTGATAGGTCTAATAATATCATGATGTAGTGTTTCCCACTGTCAAATCCACGTAATACATTGTCTGTTAGAGAGATAAGTAATGTTTCAGTACTATAGTGTTTTCTAAAGCCGTGTTGTGAGGGGTAAAGTATGCTGTTGTTGTCTAGATGTTCGGCTAGTTGTTTTTGTATCGTTTTTTCTATTAATTTAGCGAGCATGGGTAGGTTTGAAACAGGTCTATAGTTACTCAAGATGTTTGGGTCGCTGTTTTTTTTCTTCAGTATTGGTTTAATTATAGCCCCCTTAAGAGAGTCTGGCATAAGGCCTTCATTAAGTGATAGGTTAATTATTTTTGCTATAGTAGGGGAGGTTATGTCAGCTAGTTTTTTTATATCCATGGTGGGAATTGTGTCAATTTTATGAGGGGCGGGGTTCAAATTTTTTATCATGGATTCCACTTCGATTTGTGATACTTCATCAAATTTGGACCATGGTGTCACATCTCTTTTTTGCATCTTAATTTCTTGCTTTGTTGATATCAGTATCTTAGCTTTGAGGTCAGTTATTTTGTCAGAGAAAAACTGTGCAATTTCATTGTATTTATTCTCTTGAGGGGTATGGCGTTCCTCTGTTTTATCCGTAGTCAAAATTTTTACTATGTTAAATAGAGCTCTGGGGTTATTTGTAATTTTTTCAATTTTTGAGCTAAAGAATTGTTTTTTTGCTTCAAGAATTACTTTTTTGTAATAGGCTAGATGTTTCCTGAATTTGGTTAAACTTTCCTCTGATTTGTCTTTTTTCCACTTTTTTTCTCAGATTTTGTTTGACTTCCTTAATTCTCTCGTTGAACCATGGATTTTTTCTCTTAGGCTTCTGTATTTGTATTGTTTTTATGGGGTTAATGTCATCAGCCAGTTTACTCATGCTCGTCAGCCATTCTGTAGTTGCGGTTACACAGTCTTTGTGGTCAGAGTGTATTAGTGTTTCTTCTAATTTAATCTTTAAAGTTTTGGTGTTAAATGGATAGCCTAAAATAAGATATAGTGAAGATTCAATCTGTACAAATCACCATGCTCCAGGAACATGGTTCACTCTCTCTGGAAAATTTTACACAAAGGCTTGACTTATGAACTTTGAATTTTCCTAAAACTATGGGGGAATTGCCATTGGTGACTGTATAAAGATATTTTTCTGATGTTCTTCATGTTCTATCTGATAAGATTCTCTCCATTAATAATAATAAGATGTTTTTTCTTCCAATTTCATATCGCTCTTTAATCCAGGTAGATCAAGCAGTCACCAATAATGTTCCTATGGCAAATTTGACTGAATTTTTGGAGACAACAGGTCCAGAAATTATTGAAAGAACAACTCTTTGATTTCCTTTGTTTCTGATTCTGACCTAAGTTATGTTATCTTTATATTTTCAAAATTTGAATGCTTCCTTTTATGGTCAGAACGTAAGAATTTTTCCTGATATTTCCAGAGTTACCCGGGAAAGAAGTAGAGGTTTCCTTGCTTTGAGGAAAGATACTTTAGATCTGGGAGCAACATTTATTTTACGATACCCATATCATTCTGATTTTTTTGTCTTTTTTTCTCCTGAGTAGCTTAAATCATTTTTGAATGCAAGGAGAGTATTAACTTCCAGTTCCCACGGTGCCTTAGATGTCGATTAATATTAATTTAAAGGCTCACAAGTGTCCTCTTGTTAATGTTATTCCTTTATTAATTTCTTTATCATCTCCTATTATTTCTCTCTGTCCCCATCATTGTAGTTTCTTTATTGTTTAGCGTGAGGAAGTTGTATTATGGAATGCATTGTATTCTCAAAAGATGGATAGAAAATTGTCTTTCTTTTTATCCTCCTTGTTTTTCCTTCCAGAGTATTTTCTGCTTTGCTGTTTTTCATGCATTTGTAAATGTTATGCATGCAAATGCATGTAAAACAGCAAATTTCAATAGAGGCAGATTTTTTGGTTCGAATATCATGCAGTATTTCCATGATATGCGATTATCGTTCAATAAACAGCGTTTTATGCATGATAAATGCTGTTTTTTTTGTGCTTTTAATTGCTTTTCGCAGCTTAGTAAATGTACCTCTTAGATTGTAAGCCATCTGGGGACAGAGAAATACTGACTGTACCTGAATATAACTACCCTTGAGCAACCAACTAAAAGGCATGAGCTAAATAAAATAAAATAAATAAAAATAAAGCACCTACATATGCAGTGCTGTACAGGTATACATAAGAGACATACTGTGCTCTGTGGAGTTAACATTCTAATTAGGAGAAACATACATAACAAGCTAGAAGCTATGGTAAGTTCATTAGGGCTAGATTTTAAAAAGGTTACGCGCATAAATCCAGAGGATTTTCAAAAGGCCCAGCGACGCGCGTAAAGCCCTGGGATGCGTGTAAGTCCCGGGGCTTTACTAAAGGGGCAGGAAGGGGGTGGGGTGATCTGGGGGCGGGGCGGGGGTGGGGTGGGGTAAGAGGCTCCAGGCACAGTGGCCATTTGCCGCTGTGCATGGGATTGCTCACCAGCATTCGGCCGGTGCACGCAACTTGCACCTGCCCAGAGGCAGGCGCAAAAGGGAAATTAAACATTTTTGGGGGGGTTAGAGTAGGACTAGGGGGAGGAAAGGTTAGGGGAAGGGGTGAGAAGGTCAGGCTAGGGGGGAGGGAACAGGGGAAGGCAGCGCAGCTCGGTGCGTGCAAGGTGCATAATTGTGCACCCCCTTGCGCACGCCGACCCCCGATTTTATAACATGCGCTCGCCTGCGCACACATGTTGTAAAAGCGAGCGTACATGTGCACGCGCCGGGTAGCACTCGCACTTCTTTTAAAATCTACCCCTTATTGTAGAAATGTGTTTAGGAGTTCAAAGCAGCCTCTGAAAGGTGAGTTTTTAGACGGGTTTTGAATGTGACTAGAGAATGGCTCTGATGCACTGACTTCGGTAATCTATTCTAAGCGTATGACACAGAAAGCTGGAAGGCACAGTGATGGAAACTGGTGGTGAAGGAGAAGGGCATTGATAAGAATGCAGCCATGCCAGGAAGATAAGCCCATATAGGCTCCTAGAAGCCTATCAGCATCTTCCGGTCGATGGTTGTTTTAGACAGATCTGCAGTGTAGAATAATGTATGTCCTTCCCACAAGACTTGAGCAGCGGTCTTAGTTTTAATAAGAATTTTCAATACTGGAGGCTATCGGAGCCACTTTAATAGGAACGTCTGAGGGAAGGCCTCATTCAGGGTTGACTGAGCAAGAACATAGTGATCTTGCTTAACCTCAAATGACCTAATAAACTATACATTTAAGAGTGAATTTTAGGAGTTGCTCGCTTTAAAAAGCCTATATATGTGAGCATATGGGCCAAGCACAAGCAACTCTTATTTTAAACCTCCAAATAAAGCACTTGTGCATGGAAAATCTGACAAGACCTAAGGAAAGATATGCTAATAATGTTTTCTTGTATAACCACTTAAATTTGAGAGTGCACATATTAGCACTAGGCTTATTTTAAATAGTACGTGCACACTTATGTGAATGTTTTAAAATTCCAGTATATGTGTGCTTACGCCCCTATTACAGAGTATAGTATAATAGTGGCTGATGAGTAAAGATGGCCGGCGCCATCTTTAAAGATGGCGCCGGCCATCCAGTGCTCCTACCATGTGACAGGGCCGGCCAATGGCACGGATACCCTGTCACATGGTAAGGGCAAAGGGGCATCGGCGCCATTTTATTTTAGCGCAGCTGATGCCTGGGAACGGGATATCGTCCCCCGAGGCCCCCCCTGGACCATCAGGTAATGTTAAAAGGTTTTGTGGAGGTCGGGAGGGTGGGGGAGGCTAAGGGGGGTTGATTTAAAGGGTCAGGTGGGGTTTTTTTTTAGCAGTGCGGGCCTCCCTAAAAAAAAAATTAGCGATGTGAATTGGAATCAGAAACGATTCCAATTCACATATCTTAACAATCAGATTTCCCCCCCTCGCCCCCAGCCAAACCTGATCGTTAAGATGATCTGGCACACGATTCACATCTCTAATAATAGCAGATTTGAGGTGATCAGTAAGTTTGCACCTGCCGTGTACTTTATCTGTGGTATTTTCTGTTACTATATTTTTTTAAGTTGGAGGAGTAGCCTAGTGGTTGGAGCAGTGGGCTACAAACCAGGAGATCAGGATTTGAGTCCCAGTGTTGCTCCTTGTGACCTTGGGCAAGTCACATTACCCTCCGTTGCCTCAGGTACAAACGTACCACATCATTCTTCAAAATGTGTTATGGCCAAAATGCATGTGAAAAATGCTGTGATGCAAATTATTGGGGGGGGAGGCAGGATCGGGGAGGAGTTTTGGGCAGGAATTAGTTAAATTAGGGGACATATCGCACGGTCATAATGCGAGGAATAACTGCAGCTTTTGATCTGGCATTAAGCTGTGCGAGATGCCTGAAATGGCAATAATGCAATTTGTGATAAATTTTTTGAATTGCATTTTGGCCATTTCAGGGCTTGGAGAGGAGGAGAGGAGTGGAGTGGAGTGAGAGAGAGAGAAAGAGCCTCTGGAGAGGGTCTCACTGTGTGCACCTATTTAAATCTCTATAGGAAGGCCACCTAATAGGTTGTGGTGAGGTGTTAGTGGTAGTTACAGGTCTAGGGACCAGTTTCTCATGTAGAGTGAGATGTACAAACAGCACAGTACATCTTGGTGAAGATTTGACATCATTTGGAGTGAAGAGCTAGGCTGAGAGTACATAGTACAAACTTTCATCTTTGTTAGACTTTCCTCACTCCAAATGATGTCACATCTTCACCAAAGTGTACTGTGCTGTTCGTATGTCTCACTCTACATGCAAAACTGGACCCTAAACCCGAAACCACCACTAGCATCTCACCTCGACCTATTAGGCGACCCTCCTATAGAGATTTAAATTCTTAACTACTATGAGGCCCTTGTAGATAGTCTCAGTCTCTCCTCTAGCCCTGGATGCAAAAAGAAGGGTTTATCACACAGCACAGTAAACTTCCTTCACTATGTAATAATGCAACATGGTAGAGTAAATCCAAAATTTCACTAAACACACCCCTTTTTGTTATCACTGCATTATTAAAACTTTTTGATGAATCTAGGAATTAGACTGTAAGCCCTCTGGGGATAGGGAAATACCTACATTACCTGATTGTAATCTGCTTTGAAGTGCTGAAAAAAGTGCAAAAAGCAGAATATAAAATCTAAATAAATAAAAATCTAAATAAATAGAATAGAGGAGTTTGAGACCCCTGGTAATTTTTCTAGGAGCCTGCTTGGATGGTGGATAAAGCAAGCAAAAAAAAAAAAAAGAATTTCCAGATACATGTACTACAAAATTAAGGCTAAAAGAACAGCATTCAAGAAATATAAAAGATCCCAAAGGGAGGAGCACAAAGAAGAATATTTGATTCAACTGAGGGAGACGAAGAAATTAATCAAGTCGGCAAAATGTCAAGTGGAAGAGAGGATTGCCAAGGAAATAAAGAATGGTGACAAAACATTTTTCAGATACATCAACGAAAAGAGAAAAGTTCAAAGTGGTATAGTGAAATTGAAAGATGGAAATGATCAATGTGTGGAGAGAGATGAAGAAATGGCAGAAATATTAAACGAATACTTCAGTTCTGTGTTCACTAAAGAAGACCCTGGAGAAGGACCATCTCTACACAACAAACTGGAGGGGAGTAGAGTAGATGAAAATCCTTTTACAGTAGAAAATGTAGTGGTGCCGAGAGATTGGAGTGGTGCCGAGAGATTGGAGAAGAGCGGTGGTGGTCCCGCTTCACAAGAGTGGGAACAGAGAGGAGGCTGGTAACTACAGACCGGTTAGCCTCACTTCGGTGGTGGGAAAAGTAATGGAGTCACTGTTGAAAGAGAGAATTGTGAACTATCTACAATCTGGAGAATTGCTGGACCAAAGGCAGCATGGATTCACCAGGGGAAGATCCTGTCAGACAAATCTGATCAACTTTTTTGACTGGGTAACCAAGGAATTAACGGTGAGGTCATAGGCTATAGGTATTGCCAATTATTAGGCTTGTTCAATATTTGTTGTTTGTTAATGTGGCTCGCGGAAATGGGGGCTACTATCTGGAGATAATACCCTTGTTCAGTGTACATACACACAGTTGATGAGACTCCGTCATTGCTCTGGCCTTCGGCGAGAGGTAATGTGGAAGAAAAAAAAAATTTGTATTCACAGGGAAGCGAGGTGTAGCTGGACAGATACTTTAATTTCAATGCATGTCCAGCGTAGCTCTTTGCTTCAACGGCAGGGGAGAAAGTCTGATACTTCTCGTTCAACGCATAGCTCTCTGCTTCCACGGCAGGGGGAATGAGGAAGGGAGGATCTGTATGTGGATTGCATAGTATGGGTGGATAGGGGCAGGGTGTGGCCTGCTTATTGTGGCGGTTACTACCCCTGATTGAGCTGGATATTCACTTGGATGCAGTTCCAGCGCTGCTCTCTACATTGATGGTGGGGGGAGGTGAAATAGAACTGGAGAGTACTGGAAGCCAAGCGTAACAAGTATGAGAGAGAGGAAAAAGAAAAGAGGAGTGCATGGCTTGCTGGGCAGACTGGATGGGCCGTTTGGTCTTCTTCTGCAGTCATTTCTATGTTTCTATGTATGTTACTACTACTATTACTTAATATTTCTATAAACATGAACTTATGAACTCCAGAAGATAGCTTTGTTTGGCATAATGCAAATACTAAGAAGGGCAATATCAGTGAATTTAAGAGCTTCAGTTCATACTCCATAATACCCTGGCTTACAAGTGAGGTTCATGCCTGTCAAGGAATGTGCAAAATTAATACATTTGTAGACATTTCCCCCAAGAATCAATCTTTCCAAATGTATTAGTTGTGTTGATTGGAATGAATAAAAGGAGGGAAAAAGTAGCAAAATATTGTTAAATCAGGGTATATCAGGAAAAACTCCCTGTAAAGGAATTATATCAAAACCCCCTTAAAAGACAAGGGACAGACATTTAGCCTAGTCCATCTTAAGGCATAGGCCAGAAAGGAATTCCGGTCCCAGGTTGTTTCTCTGAGCCGGGGGTTAAGAGAGCAGACCCAGGGGGAAACAGAGAGACTCTGGGGTGGAGGGAGGCAGATAACCTGCTGAACCTGCAAATGTTGGAAGTCTTGATTTATGCTGCTGAGGTAAGCAGGCTGTTATTGTATTGTTCTGTTAATAAAACATTTTTTTTTGGTGAAAGGCTGGAGTTCAGACTGTTCTGTACTCCAGCCCCCTTTTAAATCCTAAAACTGTTCACACAGCATCACATATGGCACTGAAGTAGTGTTTCTGCTCTGAGCACCAGCATAGCACAGAGGCCACGCTAAAAGATAAAAAGGGGGAAATTACATTTTTTTTGGGGCTTCGCTGTGGTAGTAGCTTGGAGTTAAGAATAGCAGGCTAAGGGGGCTAGGCCTGTTGTAATAGATAGGGAAGTATAGTGAATTAGAGTCGGACAGGCTATGTTTGTATTTTTGGAATAAAAACCTATTCGATTGGTGAGGCGGTGTTATTCTTTTCAAGCTAGAAAGGTTCAGACTACAGAGAAAAAAATCAAGCTAGCATGAAGTGAGTACTCCAGGCTATCACTAATGGGCAGCAGTCTCTACAAATGGTTGTACAGAACTAGTATGCCCAACAGCAGGTGCTACAAGTACAGTTTTCACAAGTAGCACAAGCTGCTATAAAATGTCCTACCTCACTATCTCCTGGGGTATATAAGATGGCGCCAGGGGAGGACCTAAACTGCTTTTTAGTCCATTTTGAGTGAACTGCTCAGTTCTCAGGATGGCCAGAGTCTACGTGTACAAGATACCTAGGAAATCTAACTAACAGGCAGCAGCCAGGATGCCTTTCAAGTTACAAACCCTGATGGAGGGGCTAGCTTTGCAGAAATTGAAACTACCGTACTTGAGAGAGCTGAGTACACCCCAGAAGTGTTCCGGCAAGTTTCATGGGGAGTCCTTCAACCCGAGGAGAATCCACGAAGTGTCTGCAGGCTAAAATATAACGGTTAGAAATTATTACAGCCTGAGGAGAAGACAGGCACTGAAGTAGCCAAACTAATTTTAGTTGAGCAGTTGAGCAGATTGTGGATGGCCTGTACCTATGCAACAGTGGGTATGCCAGCATCCAGAGATTACTATACATGCAGCCTTAAAGGCATCTGATGCTTTCTATCATTGTAGCTTGATGCCTGAGAGATCACTATTAGGGGGACCAAGATGTTGCATTCCAAAAACAGGACACCAGTCTCAGGATCTAGGTCTTCTGCTTTCCTTTAGCTGTGAAGGGAGAGAGTACTTCACCTAAGATTGTCCTCAAACAAGCAGTGACCCTATATTTGTCAATGTGAGGATCCCACATATTTGCAGCTTTATGAACAGTCCCCAGTCAGGTTGCTCCTCCTTTGTGATTCCAGTAGAGCGAAAAGTTTCTCCTATGCAAGTGCTGGTGGACTCAGGTAGTGTAAAAACTCTCATCTGGAGGGAGCTAGTAAAAAGAAAACAGATCAACCCTGAGAAGGATGTGACCCTCACCTGTATACATGGTGACCGTAAACAATATCCAACTAGCAAAGTCCTAATGAAAACTCAAGCTGGACAGGCAAGCATTGCAGTTGTAATACTTCCCAGGCTTCCATAACCCATTGTTCTAGGAAATGATTATCCAAAGTTTAAAGTTCTCTGGGCCCAGATTACAACTAGTTTGATCAGCTCAGACTATAGTAAGGCATCTCTCCCAGAGGTCTTCCTGTTAGAAGAACTGAACTTATACCTCAAGTAACCTAAAGTGATCAAACCATGACATCAACATTGGAGGAGACTGCTATGGATAGAGTTCTACCTGCAAGGCAGAGGAGGTTTCCCACGCACTCTATGATCCTGTAGCTCTGCCAGAAGGGAATGGGAAGAATAATCCAGATAGTTTTAGGAGTACCCAAGGGGAAGAGAAGCCTGTCCCTGGGTCTGAAGGCCATAATCTTCTCCATTATTCATAGTGAAGAAAGAGGTGAAGCATCAAGCAGCCATAGGTAATCCAGAAGACAATTCCCATTACAGGGAAGTATCCCTGGTAGGTGCAGGCACTTGACCTGGGAAGGTAAAACTAAGAGGGAGGGTATATAAAAGAGTGTATGTCAACACCCCCTTCAAAGACCAGGACCAGACTATTTTAGTCTGATCCAACTTAAGGCACAGCCCGGAAGGGAATCGTGGTCCCAGAGTGTTTCCCTGAGCAGGGAATTAAGAAAGCAGGCCTAGGAGGGAACAGGGAGGCTCTGGGAGGAAGGAAGATAACCTGCCAAAACTGTGAATGCTGGAATATTGATTTATGCTGCTGAGGTAAGCAGACTGTTTCTGTTATTGTTCTGTTTCACTGTGAATAAAGCATTTTCTGTGGAGAAAAGCTGGAGTCCAGACTGTTCTATCCTCCAGCCCCCTTTTAAAGCTTAAGACCGCTCACATGGCATCACAAGATCTTTTAAGCAACCATCTTGTTGGAGCACAAGAGGACCCTCTCCCTTAGAACCACCTAACTATAGGTGCCTAAGGTCTAGATTCATCACTTTCCTATACAATTGTGAAAAATAGCACCTGTGATAAAAAGGGGCATAGTTAAGGTAATTTTCCTAATATTGCATAGCTGTTTTACTGTAACACATTTTATTGCAATGATGAAAAGGGGGGGGGGGGGAGAGAGAGAGAGAGAAAGAGACTCTTTATAAGGTTCTCATATAAGTAAACTATATCACTGTAAGAGGGGCAACTAGTAACTTGGGGTGAAATTTTAGTGGTGTCTTAGGTTTTGGGGGGAAGTTTTACATGCACAGTCAGAGGTACAAGCAGCACATTAGACATCAGTGAAGATTTTATGTTATTTGTAGTGATGAAAGGGACACAAAGATGAGATTTGTACATTGTACTCTCGACCTAGCTTGATAGCAGCTATGTAGAGAGTACATCAAGCTAGGATGACAGTACATTGTACAAATCTCATCTTTTTATAAGAACATTTTTATAAGACCATATAAGTCAAGAGGCCGTCAATGAAGAGTGGGTGGCTCGCCAGAATGACGGCTACTGCCTGGAGATAATACCCTTATTCAATAAACATACACATGGTTACTGTGACTCCAACATCGCTCTAAGCTTCAACAGCAAGAGGAAATGTGGAAAAAAGGATTTGCACTCACAAAGCGGGGAGTAGCTGGCTTGTTACGGCGGTTACTACCCCAAACCAAATTAGCCTGATACTTCACTTTCAATGCATATCCAGCATAGCTCTCTGCTTCAACGGCAGGGGAGAAGAAAAACTGATACTTCACGCATATCCAGCGTAGCTCTCTGCTTCAATGGCAGGGGAGAAGAAAAACTGATACTTCACGCATATCCAGCATAGCTCTCTGCTACAACGGCAGGGGAGAAGAAAAACTGATACTTCACGCATATCCAGCGTAGCTCTCTGCTTCAATGGCAGGAGAGAAGAAAAACTGATATTTCACGCATATCCAGCATAGCTCTCTGCTTCAACGGCAGGGGAGAAGAAAAACTGATACTTCACGCATATCCAGCGTAGCTCTCTGCTTCAACGGCAGGGGAGAAGAAAAACTGATACTTCACGCATATCCAGCATAGCTCTCTGCTTCAACGGCAGGGGAGAAGAAAAACTGATACTTCACGCATATCCAGCATAGCTCCCTGCTTCAACGGCAGGGGAGAAGAAAAACAACCAATAAAGGCTGAATAACATAGTCTGGGTAAAACAAATAAGCATGGGTGTAGCTTGCTTATTGCGGCGGTTACTACCCCTACTACCCCTAACTAATCAAGCATGATATTTCACTTGGATGCAGCTCCATCACTGCTCTCTACATTAATGGTGGGGGTGGAAGGGAAATAGAACCAAAGAGCTAAGAGAAACAGATAAGTATGAGAGAAAAAATGTGTGAAGCTTGCTGGGCAGACTGGATGGGCCGTTTGGTCTTCTTCTGCCGTCATTTCTATGTTTCTATATTTCTATAACATAAGAACATATGAAATTGCCATACTGGGTCAGACCAAGGGTCCAACAAGCCCAGTATCCTGTTTCCAACAGTGGCCAATCCAAGTCACAAGTACCTGGCAAGTACCCAAACATTAAATAGATCTCAAGCTACTATTCCTTATTGATTAATAGCAGTTTATGGATTTTTCCTCTAGGAACTTATCCAAACTTTTTATAAATCCAGTTACACTAACTGCCATAACCACATCCTCTGGCGATAAATTCCAGAGCTTAACTATGCACTGAGTGAAAAAGTCCTTCTATTATGTGAGAGAATAAATAACCAATTTACATTAACCGTTCAAATTCTTTCATGATTTTGTAGACTTCTATCATATCCCCCCTCAGTCCTCTCTTCTCCAAACTGAAAAGCCCTAACTTCTTTAGCTTTTCCTCATAGGGGAGCCATTCCATGTCCCTTATCATTTTGGTCACCCTTCTCTGCACTTTCTCCAGTGCAACTCTGTCTTTTTTGAGGCGTGGTGGCCAGAACTGCACTCAGTATTCAAGGTGTGGACTCATCATGGAGCGATACAGAAGCCTTATGACATTCACTGTTATATTTGCCATTCCCTTCCTAATAATTCCTAACATTCTGTTTACTTTTTGACTGCCTCAGCAGACTGAGCTGACGATTTCAATTTATTATTCATTATGACCTGGGTGGTAACTCCTAAGATAGAAGCTCACACTGTGTAACTAACTACTGAAAAGGTTATTTTTCCCTATATGCATCATCTTGCACTTGTCCACATTAAATTTCATCTGCTATTTGGAAGCCCAATCTTCCAGTCTTGCAAGGTACTCCTGCAATTTTTCACAATCCACTTGAGATTTAACTACGCTGCATAATTTTGTGCATTCTGCAGATTTCACATTTGTTATACCTCTTCCCAGATCATTTATAAATACATTAAAATGCACCAGTCCAAGTACAGATCCCTGAGGCACGCCACTATTTAACTTTTTCAACTGTGAAGACTGACCATTTAATCCTACTCTGTTTCCTATCTTTTAACCAGTTTGCAATCCACGAAAGGACATCGCCTCCTATCCCATGACTTTTTAGTTTTCTTAGAAGCCTCTCATGAGGGACTTTGTTGAACGCCTTCTGAAAATCCAAAAACACCACATCTAGTGGTTCACCTTTGTCCACATCTTTATTCACCCTTCAAAAAAATGAAGATTTTGAGGTAAGACTTCCCTTGGGTAAATCCATGCTGGTTGTGTCCCATTAAATCATGTCTATCTTAATAGGTTGTGATTTAATTCTTTATAACAGTTTCCACAATTTTTCCCGACACTGAAGTCAGGCTTACCGGTCTATAGTTTCCCAGATCACCCCGGAGCCCTTTTTAAATATTGGGGTTACATTGGCCACCTTCCAGTCTTCAGTTACAATGGATGATTTTAAAAATTAATTGAAATGGGTCTGAAATTTCAATTTTTATTTCTTTCAGAGCCCTGGGTTGTATACCATCCAGTCCAGGTGATTTAATACTTTTCAGTTTGTCAATCTGGCCTACCACATCTTCCAGGTTCACCATGATTTGGTTCAGTTCATCTGAATCGTCACCCTTGAAAACAGTCTCTGTTACGCCTGCTGAAAGCAGGCGTAACTTTGCCGACAAAGGTAAGGGGGGGGGGGTTTAGATAGGGCCGGGGGGGTGGGTTAGGTAGGGGAAGGGAGGGGAAGGTGGGGGGAGGGCAAAGGAAAGTTCCCTCCGAGGCCGCTCCGAAATCGGAGCGGCCTCGGAGGGAACAGGCAGCGCGCGCTGGGCTCGGTGTGCGCAGGTTGCACAAATGTGCACCCCCTTGCGCGCACCGACCCCGGATTTTATAAGATACGCGCGGCTACGCGCGTATCTTAAAAAATCCAGCGTACTTTTGTTCGTGCCTGCTGAGCGAACAAAAGTACGCGCTCGCGCAATTTTTTAAAATCTGCCCCTTAGAGAAGTAGTATAGTTAAGGTAGAGATAGTATAATAAAAATAAAAATATACATTACCTTGGTATAAAATCAGAAATGTGAGATAGTTATGCTAACAGCTCTTGGTAGGCTTGTTTAAAAAGCCAAGTTTTAATCCCCTTTTTAAATGATTCTCCGTTCCTGTACTTCGTGTTCCCAGTTTCCCTATGGATTGATCTCCTGGACCCGACCATTGCTTTGCCTGACTACACTACTGATCTTCTCTTGAACCCGACCATTGCTTTGCCTGATTATGCTATTGATTATCTCCTAGTCCAGACCTCTGCTATGTCCGACCACGCCAGCGTTTCACTTCCGGACTTGACTTCAGTCTTGCCTTGCCACTGCTCCTTGATTGCTGCCTGCCCTGATCTCAGCTTGTTCTATGATGTCTCTACAGTCATAGTCCTGGACTTGGCCTTTCAGGCTTCGGCCTTTTCTTACTTGGGCACCCCCTGTCTAACTCTTGTACCTATAGGCACCCGGGTCTCCGGGATTCCGCCTCGTTCAGTACAGACTCTTCAGTTCTGCTGTTGCTGTTCCTGGGCTGACTTCTCCATCTTCTCCTCAGCGATGACACATGGAAGCCCACCTAACTCCAGTCGGCCCCGGTACCCAAAGTCTCAACCCATGGGTAACGAGGGCTGGTATTGGTGAAGCTCCAGCCAGCCTCCATCTGTCAGCCCACTCCTCCTGCCGAAGGTGAGGACCCGTAGGATCCCTCCTACGGGTAGCGTCAACCCCACCTCGGCCCAAGGGTCCACCTCCTGTGCAACATGTTCATTTTATTTATGAGTGCAATTCATATAATTCCTGATTAAAAATCATGATTTGTACTGTTTGCCTTACTGTGTGTGTTTTATTATTAAACCACCTAGAATTATAGATAGGTGAGATAAACAATCATGTTTTAAATAAATAAATCTGGGGAAGGAATACCCAAGGTGGAAAAATATATTTAATTAAGTGGAACATTTCTGCAAGTCAGTCAGCTGAGAGATATATCAGACATTATCAGAGGGCAGAAATCTGTTGGAATTTATAGTTGAAGTAATAGTTTCAGAAAACAAATATATTTTTTTTGTACCCTGCTTTGCGAACTCTTCTGAAATAATTGCTATTAACTTCTGTTAAATGCTTTCACCGTTTGGCTCAGAGACTCTAACTACATTTGTGGACAATAATCCAATGGTGGAGTCTACTGCCATGGAAACTACAGTATCCCTTAGGCAATCATCCTGTAAGAAAGTCTTTACCAACAATGCACATCTGTAAAGATAGAAAACATAAGAAACATTGATGGTTAAAAGAAAAAAATACCTAAGAAGAAAGAAAATAGAACAGTGCAAAGATTATTTTTATAATTAACAGAAAAACAGTTTATCAATTAATTACTGCACTGAACATTAATGATTAGAATTTGTATTACAGAAATGCCCTGTTGACTAAGCTAATAGTTTTGCTTTATAGTATGTTGTCTTGAATATATCTATAATAATTTTACATGTTTTGAAACTTCATGGGCTTGTACTTATTTTTTATATATATATAGTCTATCTTCATCTCCCTTTTATTTCTGTAATGCCTTCCTCAAGTAAAACAGTATAACTGCATGCCAGGGGAGGGGTAGATAGCCACAGAAATAAAATAACACTGTACCTCATGGTGGGGTCACATGGCCAATAGAAGTAAGAACATATGTACATACAACTTGCCATATTGGGAAAGCCCATCAAGCCCAGTATCCTGTTTCCAGCAGTAGCCAATCTAGGGATAGACAGATACCATGCTGTTTATCCCAGGAATAAGAAGCAGTTTTCTGCAACTCCACCTTAATAATGGCTTATGGACTTTTGGACTTTGTCCAAAACTTTTTTAAACACAGCTAGGTCCCAAATAGAAGACTCATGAATAAAACGAGAAGCTTAGAGTGAGCGCCAAGGTGGTAATATGGATTACAAGCTGATTGACAGATAGAAGATAGCATGAAATAGTAAATGGAACCTATTCTGAAGAGAGAACGGTGTTAAGTGGAGTGCTACAGGGATCGGTGTTGGGACTGGTTCTGTTCAATATCTTTGTGAGCGACATTGTAGAAGGGATAGAAGGTAAAGTTTGTCTATTTGCGGATGATACTAAGATTTGCAACAGTATCTCAAAAGGGACAGAGACAGGATGGAGGCGGTCCAGAGAACGGTGACCAAAATGATGGGTGGTCTCCATTAAATGACTTATGAGGAGAGGTTGAAGGACCTAAATATGTATACCCTGGAGGAGAGGAAGTGCAGGGGAGATATGATTCAGACCTTCAGATACCTGAAAGGTTTTAATGATGAACTATCAACAACAAACCTTTTCTGTTGGAAAGAAATCAGTAGAACTAGAGGGTCATGAAATGAAACTCCAGGGAGGATGACTCAGAATCAGTCAGGAAATATTTCTTCACGGAGAGGGTGGTGGATGCCTAGAATGCCCTTCTGGAGGAGGTGGTTAAGACAAAAACAGTAAAAAATTTCAAAGGGGCATGGGATAAACACTGTGGATCCCTAAAGGCTAGAGGATGGGAATGAAAAAAAGAGTGCATGGGGGTAACTTGCAGGAGTGGTGGTTACTACCCTTAATCAATAAGCCTTCATACTGTTGATGTAACTTCATTATTGCTCTCTGCTTCAACGGCAGGGAGAAAAGAGGAAAAGAGGAATTAGATTCAGATAGCAACCAACAAGGACATTGAATTTTACAGTCTGAGAAAACAAATAAGCTTGGAGGTAACTTGCTAATGTGGCGGTTACTACCTTTAACCAAAAAACATGATACATGTGATGCAACTCAAACAGCAACCAACAAGGGTCCTGACTTTGATGATCTGGGAAACTGAAAAGTATAGGGGTGACTTGTATGGTGCAGTAGATACTACCAAAAGCTTGCGGGGCAGACTGAATGGACTGTTTGGTCCTTTTCTGCCATCAATTCTATGTTTCTGTTTCTATACACTAATAGCTTTTACCACATCCTCTGGCAACAAATTTCAGAACTTAATTATGCTGTATGCATGGAGTAAAAAAATATTTTCTCTTATTAGTTTTAAGTGGGGGGGTCAGGAAGCCCCCCCAAGCTGGCCAAAAGTTCCTTTTGGGTCCAACGAGGGTCCCGGAGCGAACCCGCGGGGAATCACATGACGCCGCGTCACTCCGACGTGACGCCGACGTCACGTGATTCCCCGCGTTGGACCCAAAAGGAACTTTTGGCCAGCTTGGGGGGGTCAGGAGGCCCCCCCCAAGCTGGCCTCCTGACCCCCCCAAGCTGGCCAAAAGTTCCTTTTGGGTCCAACGAGGGTCCCAGAGCGAACCCGCGGGGAATCACGTGACGCCGCGTCACTCCGACGTGACGCCGACGTCACGTGCTCCTCGCAAAGGAGTTCAGAAATGGCGTCCTGACTCCCCGCTGGACCACCAGGGAGTTTTGGTAAGTCTTGGGGGGGGGGGGATTAAGGAGGGTGAGGGGTTTAAATTTTTATTTGCACGTATGGACATAGACTCAACTTATGGAATTCTCCATATGTCCATATTGACCCCCCCCCCCTTTCGACTTATGGACTTATGAACATAAACTTTTAGTCTGCACATCCCTAATAGAAACCTCCTCCACATCGACTCTCCATGCTTTGAAGGCTCGTGCTCCACTCTAGGGGCCAACCCATTTCAGGGAGCCCTTTCCTGCGCAAAGGAAAGGGAACTCTCCCCAGATGTAGCCAGCCTATCTCTTAATGCCCGCCGACCCATGTTGAACCGCTGTTCACACAGAAACCTCATCCACCTCAGCCTTCAAAATTCTCGTTTGTATATCTGCTACATCCACCAGATTTTAAAAGACTAGTGAGAGCTCACTAGATGCCAACAGAAACACTCCACTCTAGGGGTGAACCCATTGTAGGGAGCCCCTTCCTGCACAAAGGAAAGGGAAATCTCCCCAGATGTAGCCAGCCTAACTCTTAACACCTGCCGACCCATGTTGAACCGCTGTACACATGGAAACCTCCTCCACGTCGACTCACCATGCTTTGAAGGCTCATGCCCCACTCTAGGGGCCAACCCATTCTAGGGAGCCCTTTCCTGCAGAAAGGAAAGGGAACTCTCCCCGGGGCCAGCCTATCTTGCCCCTATCAAAACCACAGGGCCCTGACTACTTCAGCTCTGCCAGCCTGTCTTGCCCCTATCAAAACCACAGGGACCAGACTATCTCTGCTCTGCCAGCCTTTCTTGCCCCTATCAACTTTCTGCCAATCTGCCTTGCTGGCATACACCAGATGACTCACTCTACTCCTTGTGGTGTTCTTGCCACTATCATGGTTCCTCAGTGTGTTGGTGATAGTCTTTTTGCTGCTTTGTCACTTTATCTGTGCCTTGTGGTTTTTTCTGACACTCATACTGCTTGCTATGTTCCCCCTTCATTGTGCTGTAGGATGTTGATGTCACTTGTCTTGCCACTTTGCCTGTCGTGCAGCCTTCGAAGGTTCATGCAACTGTTATTGGCGCTCTCTTTTGAAGCTGTGGTATGTTTCTGACACTCGCTGCTGCTTTGCACCTCTGTTAAAGCACTCTTGCCACTCCTGGTACCCCTTTGCCCCTTTACAGTGCCTTAGGCTATTCATGCCACTTTGGTGTCACTTTGCCACAGTCTAAGTACCTTGGAGCTCTTTTCTCGTTCTGATGATTTCTCCCCAGAAGTTTCATCAGAATTGATAAGAAAACCCCAATTCTGCAGCAAAAAATAGGCTGCAAATACTTCCCCCATTGACTTTAATGGGAAAACGAAAAACAAATAAAACTAATCAATGAATTGGTTTTTCCCCCTATGAAACAAATGCAATAAATTTGGGTCCCGGCAAAACGAAAAATGAATTGAAACAAATGTTTTCCTTCTGCACATCCCTAGCAGTTATAGTCCTGCTTCCAAAAAATAGTAGCAAACAGAAGCCAGGAAACTTCAAGCTGCTTACCTAGTGTTGCACTCGGGGTTGGACCCCTGTCCTGTGGCAGTACAGGGACTGGCCCCAGGGGCGGAGCATGGAAGGAGACAGAGGCAGTGTAGGTCTTCACCACTGGAAGCCCGAGGTCCCCCCGGGAGGAGCCCGTAGGAACCCGGGCCACTGGGACTTAGGTGGGCCTTGCAGGGTCTCCTGGGAGAGTCAGAGTCCAGCATGCCCACAGACACTGGGAGAGTGCTATCGGGTTCGAAGCTGGAAATAGTTTGGAGGAGAGCGAACCAGAATGGAGTTGGTGAGGACAAGGCTAGGGACAGAGCCAGAATCAAGCAAGGTCAGGTGAACAGGGTCAAAGTCCAAGAATCAGTCCGAGGAGTGGTCAACGAAGCAAGGGTCACGATCCAGAGGTCAGGCTGAGGTCTGGCAGGTGGCAGGCAGGCAGGCAGGTCAGGAACAAGCTGAGGTCTTTACCAGAAAGTCAGTGCGAGGTAAGACCAGGGAGATGAACAACGAACACAGGAACAAGCAGGCAAGGAGCAGGTACAAGCAGGAATGGAACTGGAACAGAAGGATCCTGGAACGAGACTAGGAACAAGCAAGCAGGGACACGAGCAAGGGCAATCTCAGGAACAAACTAACCCGATTGACAAGGCAAGGAAGTGAGGCCAATAACTTCCTATAACATGAGTTCAATCAGGGTGTGCCGCGGAACTAGGCCCTGCCCTGGAACCTACATCAGGGTGGCTGGTCCTTGCACATGCACGTAGGGGCGTGGCTAGCTGCTGAGACGCCGAGGCCTAGCGTGAGGGATACAGAAATCCTAGGGAGTTTATTTGTGTATTTATTTATTTATTTAAGTGTTTTATATGACGTTATTCCACATGAGAATCACGAGTTCATAACTGTGTACAGGTTTGACACTCATAAATAAATCATGATATAAGGTAGAAGGCATACCTAAACACTTCACCAAGATCTTCTGCTTGTGACTTGTTCCTTGATGCAATGGAGGCCTTAGGATAAACTCAACACATTTCTGAAGCCACACACAAAGCTGGCAATACTCTTGATTTAATATTCACAAATCCTAACTACTACAATATAAGTATTAAACACAAGACCACCATCTAATCAAAGCTGAGCTAATATATAAAAAAACTAATAACTAGAAACTCTGAGATAAAAAACCAACAACATATCATTCAGAAATAAAATAAAAATAGAAACACTAACTACTGCATTAGGAATCAAAATTAATGATTTAAACTTAAACAGCTGCTTCTATGCATTAAATTCATGGGAAAATATGATCAAAGAAATTGCTTATGAAAACTAGAAAAAAGATGGTGAAGAAAACCTTACAGTTGAATCACTTAGAAGATACAAATCTCATCTTTCATATTACAGAACACAAACAAACAAATAAAAAAAGAATATTACACAAACCAGATACATGGAATTATCTTCGACTCAAAACTCTTGTTTAAGACAATTAAGAGTCTAATTAAAGACCCCCTCTTCACATCATACAAAAAACATCAGTTTTACAAAAACTTCCTGTAATGATTATGCAACAACACTAACAGAAAAAATCAAGATCCTGAATCAACAAATAACTTATTCCCATTCTCAACAGTAACCGAAGATCTATCTCCACAAGATAAATGATTATCATTTGACAGAGTATAGAAACTGGAGATAAGCAAAATTATAAACAAACTTAAACCTGCTATACATCCACTTGACCTGATACCAGCTACCCTACTAAAACAACTAACCAGACAGTAACCTCTACAATCACAATGCTAATCAACCTCACCCTTGAGGAAGGTTATGTGCCCCATGGTCTAAAACAAGCAGTTATAAAACCAATTTTAAAAAATAAATTTGGAAGACCAGATGATTGGAATAACTTCTGTCCAATCTCCAACTTTACTTTCATTGCAAAAATCCTTGAAAAAGCAGTCCTTACCCAACTGGAAAGTCATCTGGAAGATAACCAGATACTTTATCCTAACTAATTTGGATTCCGAGAAAACTAGTCAACCGAAACTCTTCTTCAATCTGTAACTGATCCTATTTTACAAGGTTGTGACTAAAACGAATCATACTGCCTAGTCCTAATTAGTCTAACAGTTGCTTTTGACACGACCATAATATGCCAACAGTTGAAAAACATCGGGATTGATGGAAATGAGCTAAAATGTTTCACCTCTTTCCTCGCAGATAGATCATTCCAAGTAAAACTTGACAGCTACTTGTCTGACACCTTCCAGAGCACAACTGGCATTCCACAAGGATCAGCACTATCAGCAACATTATTTAATATCTATATGCTACCCATTTGCAAATTACTAACTGACCTGGGTTTAAACTTCTTCTTGTATGCAGATGATCTTCAATTCTATATCCCTCTAACCAAATCATTCGATAAAACTTCTCTAATTTCTGAATATATGATTAAAAGAAAAAATCTAGCTCAATCAAAACTCTTGATGAACCCCCCCAAAAAACTGAATTAATTTGGTTAAGCCACAACCCACAACAAACTATCCCCAGGGATAAATCTCGGAAGTTGCCAAGTAACCCCTGCTACCCAAGTGAGAGATCTAGTGGTCCAAATCGATGAAAATTTTACAATGAAAGTCCACATAAGCAAACTGATTAGATCTGGTTTCCACAGACTGCAAATTCTGAGTCAATTAAAACCTCTACTAAGCTCAAAAGATTTTAGAACAGTTTTACCATTTCTCTGTAATTAATTACTTCTAGGTCTTCCAACAAGTCACTTAAAAACCCTGCAACTACTGCAAAATGCCGCTGCTAGATTATTATCTGGAGTAAGAAAATGTAACCATATCACCCCGATTCTGATGGCTCTACATTGGCTTCCTGTACAGTCAAGAATACATTATAAAGTTCTAACTAAAATATATGACAAGCTAAACCTGAACAACAAATACCGTGCTGTGATAAATTGCAGGAAGACCTTCTGGGACTGAAAAATTGGGTATCCAAATGGCAGATGAAATTTAATGTGGATAAGTGCAAGGTGATGCATATGGGGAAAAATAACCCAAGCTATAGTTACACAATGTTAGGTTCCATATTAGAAGCTACTACCCAGTAAAGAGATCTAGGCGTTATAATGGATAATACACTGAAATCGTCGGTTTAGTGTGGTGCGGCAGTCAAAAAAGCAAACAGAATGTTAGGAATGGTGAATAAAATGGAAAATACCATAATGCCTCTGTATCACTCCATGGTGAGACCGCATCTTGAATACTGTGTAGAATTCTGGTCGCCGCATCTCAAAAAAGATATAGTTTATTTATTTATTTATTTATTTATTTATTTAACATTTTTATATACCGACATTCATCCAGGATATCACATCGGTTTACAGTGTAACACAAACAAACGCCAGACATGGCGCTTTACATTGGAGAAGGTACAGAGAAGGGCGACCAAAATGATAAAGGGGATGGAACAGCTCCCCTTTGAGGAAAGACTAAAGAGGGTAGGACTGTTCAGCTTGGAGAAGAGACAGATGATGGGGGATGTAAGAGGTGTTTAAAATCGTGAGAGATCTAGAATGGGTAAATGTGAATTGGTTATTTACTCTTTCAGATAATAGATGGACTAGGGGGCACTCAATGAAGTTAGCATGTAACTCAACGAACAATTAAACTCTGGAATTTGTTGCAAGGGAATGTGGTTAGTGTAGCTGGGTTTAAAAAAGGTTTGGATAAGTTCTTGGAATAGAAGTCCATTACCTGCTATTAATAGGGATGTGAATCGTGTCCTCGATCGTCTTAACGATCGATTTCGGCTGGGAGGGGGAGGGAATCGTATTGTTGCCGTTTGGGGGGGTAAAATATCGTGAAAAATCGTTAAAAATCGTTAAAAATCGAAAAATCGAAAAACCGGCACATTAAAACCCCCTAAAAACCCCCCCCCGACCCTTTAAATTAAACCCCCCCCCCCCCCCAACCCCCCCCCCCAAATAACTTAAATAACCTGCGGGTCCAGCGGCGGTCCGGAACGGCAGCGGTCCGGAACGGGCTCCTGCTCTGAATCTTGTCGTCTTCAGCCGGCGCCATTTTCCAAAATGGCGCCGAAAAATGGCGGCGGCCATAGACGAAAAAGATTGGACGGCAGGAGGTCCTTCCGGACCCCCGCTGGACTTTTGGCAAGTCTCGTGGGGGTCAGGAGGCCCCCCACAAGCTGGCCAAAAGTTCCTGGAGGTCCAGCGGGGGTCAGGGAGCGATTTCCCGCCGCGAATCATTTTCGTACGGAAAATGGCGCCGGCAGGAGATCGACTGCAGGAGGTCGTTCAGCGAGGCGCCGGAACCCTCGCTGAACGACCTCCTGCAGTCGATCTCCTGCCGGCGCCATTTTCCATACGGAAAATGGCGCCGGCCATACGCGTATGGCCGGCGCCATTTTCCGTACGAAAACGATTCGCGGCGGGAAATCGCTCCCTGACCCCCGCTGGACCTCCAGGAACTTTTGGCCAGCTTGTGGGGGGCCTCCTGACCCCCACGAGACTTGCCAAAAGTCCAGCGGGGGTCCGGAAGGACCTCCTGCCGTCCAATCTTTTTCGTCTATGGCCGCCGCCATTTTTTCGGCGCCATTTTGGAAAATGGCGCCGGCTGAAGACGACAAGATTCAGAGCAGGAGCCCGTTCCGGACCGCTGCCGTTCCGGACCGCCGCTGGACCCGCAGGTTATTTAAGTTATTTGGGGGGGGGTTCGGGAGGGTGGGGGATTTAATTTAAAGGGTCGGGGGTGGGTTTTAGGGGGTTTTAGTGTGCCGGCTCACGATTCTAACGATTTATAACGATAAATCGTTAGAATCTGTATTGTATTGTGTTCCATAACGGTTTAAGACGATATTAAAATTATCGGACGATAATTTTAATCGTCCTAAAACGATTCACATCCCTAGCTATTAATCAAGTTGACTTAGAAAATAGCCACTGCTATTACTAGGATTAGTAGCATGGGATAGACTTAGTTTTTGGGTAGATGCCAGGTTCTTATAGCCTGGATTGGCCACTGTTGGAAACAGGATGCTGGACTTGATGGATCCTTGGTCTGATCCAGTATGGCATGTTCTTATGTTCTAATGTTCTTTTCATCAGCTGAATCATTTACCATCAAAGCCGCTGTTTCAGATAAGTGTCTTAAGCATTCTATTAAGACATTTTTTATGCCTATATCAAAAATCTCAAAAAAATATTATAGTGATATCATCTACATCTAATCGTAAGGCATTATGTTTAAAGGTATCTTCTACTACCAATAACCCATGATTATACCTTACATGCTTGTTGTGACATCAGTCATTGAGCTTGTTAATGCAGTCCATTTGTGTGCTTATGATGGTCTTTAAATATGTTTTTGGAAAGTATTTCACATCTGTATGTGTGCAGTGTTCTGAGTAAAATTTCCGGTCTTTATTACTAGGTTAGTGTAGCAACCTAAGGCTGCTTTGTTCCTGCCAACTTCTTACAGTGCTAGAAAAGAGGGGGTTTCATTACTGGTTTTAAGGCTATGTGTGCATTTATCTTTTGAAATGTGTCTTTTTCCAGGATGGTGAGAAGAATTTAAAAAGTGAACCCTTCTCAACATCATTGTGCATTTATCTCTGCTGTCACTGGATTCATTATAGATCACGCCGGTCTTTCCTCATCTTCCATGTCCTTGTTGCCACTCTTTGGGCACTCAGCCCCTCCCCACTCTCAGCACTGTCTTCCTCTTAGCAATGCTCCCAGCTTCTGTTTCATTGGGGCTGCTTAAAGTTTCCCATACTGCTGCAGAATGTTGATCGGCTCTGTTGCATGGTCTCAGTCTCTCTCCCCTCCCCCCCCCCTCTCCTTTCCCCTTCTCCTGAGAACTACAGGGCAATTCAAAGAGGAGAAAAAGTAAAATTTATCTTCCTCATTCCAGGTTGGCTGAACAAGGCATCCAGCTACTTCCTTGTCTTTCTCCATTTTCAATCGGTTCCCAATGTCAGGTGACCCCCATGCACTCTACCCAGTGTCCTTTACTTCTCTATACTCTCAAGTCATCTAAAATAGCTAACCCTGAGGTTGCTCGATATACAGGAGTAAAACAGTCCTTGGAATGCAGGACCTGTCCATTTTAAAACACAAACAGGTACATTTTCAAAGGCATTATGCTTGTAAATGTAAGATTCTATCATAGCAATTTTGAAAAGCCATTTAGCCATGTTAAGTGCCCTTAATGTGAGTAAAACAATTTGACAGTATAAGACAATTCAACATCTTATACTATAGCAATTTTCAAAAACCCATTTACATGGGTAAAGTGCATTTACACATGCAAAACCTAGTTTTAAGCATGTACATGCTTTTGAAAATCAGGCCTAATCTGTTTTGCAGCACCTCCATCCCTGCAATTAGAGACAGCTTATAGTTTCTGCTACCTTAGTGTCAGGGTAGTGGGTAAGGATCCAGTTCCAATCACATGCACAATTTTTTGCTGTAGTACAATGCAAGCTCAAGCGGGAAGGGACACAGATTTTAAGAACCTGTCACATTTATTTATTTTATTGTATTGTTTACTTCCATTTCATATTTGTAAACAAGATAAATTTGCACAGGCAATATTGAACTATACATTTAGCAAAAGAAAAACACAAATTTATAACTATAAAAATGTAAGAAATATCTATCAAGCCGTATAGCTCAATTTAGTCCCCATAAGGAAAGAGAGTCTCCGAAAAGAATTTGGGAAATGAAAAAGAAAAAACCTTGAAGGATAAAGGCATGTTGCAGGCGCTATTAGTTTCGGGGGGGTTGGCTGCTCGTTTTTGACGCGTTATCCAAAGGCAGGCATTAATTTCGGCCGGCACCGGGAAAGTGAACAGAAAAGGAGAAAAACTGCTTTTCTGTACACCCTCCAACTTAATATCATAGCGATATTAAGTGGGAGGCCCCAAAAATAAAAAAAAAATTAAAAATCTTCCCGCGGCCCGCGGGTTGGAAGACAGACGCTCAGTTTTGCAGGTGTCCATTTTCCGAACCCGTGGCTGTCAGCAGGTTCGAGAACCAACGTGGTAAAATTGAGCGTCGGCTGTCAAACCCGCTGTCAGCTGCCGTTTCTGCCAAAAAGAGGCGCTAGGGACGCTCTAATGTCCCTAGTGCCTCCTTTCACCGTGGGCCCTCATTTGCATGCGGGCCGATACTGAATAAGGGGTAAAAATAGCACGTCGAAAACGTGCGGCCAAACGTTGAAGCGTACGTTACTGTATCGGCCCGATAGGTAGAACCTATTGACAATTCTCAGAACATAAGAACATAAGAAATTGCCATACTGGGACAGACCAAGGGTCCATCAAGCCCAGCATCCTGTTTCCAACAGAGGCCAAAAACCAGGCCACAAGAAGCTGGCAATTACCCAAACACTAAGAAGAACCCATGCTATTGATGCAATTAATAGCAGTGGCTATTCCCTAAGTATAATTGATTAATAGCCATTAATGGACTTCTCCTCCAAGAACTTATCCAAACCTTTTTTGAACCCAGCTACACTAACTGCACTAACTACCTTCTCTGGCAACAAATTCCAGAGCTTTATTGTGCGTTGAGTGAAAAAGAATTTTCGCCGATTAGTCTTAAATGTGTTACTTGCTAACTTCATGGAATGCCCCCTAGTCCTTCTATTATTCGAAAGTGTAAATAACCGAGTCACATCTACTCGTTCAAGACCTCTCATGATCTTAAAGACCTCTATCATATCCCCCCTCAGCCGTCTCTTCTCCAAGCTGAACATCCCTAACCTCTTCAGTCTTTCCTTTATCATTTTGGTTGCCCTTCTCTGTACCTTCTCCATCGCAACTATATCTTTCTTGAGATGCGGCGACCAGAATTGTACACAGTATTCAAGGTGCGGTCTCACCATGGAGCGATACAGAGGCATTATGACATTTTCTGTTTTGTTAACCATTCCCTTCCTAATAATTCCTAACATTCTATTTGCTTTTTTGACTGCTGCAGCACACTGAGCCGACAATTTTAAAGGTTTATCCACTATGATGCCTAGATCTTTCTATTGCATTATACTGCATTATACTGTAGCAATTTTCAAAATCCCACGCAGACTGGCAAAGAGCATTTAGACAAAATCCCAATGCAGACTGGCAAAGAGCATTTAGACATTTAAAACCAGATGTAAACATGTAAATGCTTTTGAAAATCAGGCTCATTGCTTGGTATATCTGGGTTCACTCACATGACATTATATCTAACAAACTGCCTGATTCACTAAGGCTTTTCTCCCATTCTGTGTCCCTTTTTTTTTAATTTATTTATTTATCTATTTTTTTATTTAAATTCTTTTAATATACCGATGCTTAAGACCAGGTCTTATCGTACCGGTTTACAATAAACTAGGGGGTAAAAACATAAGAACATAAGAAATTGCCATGCTGGGACAGACCAAGGGTCCATCAAGCCCAGCATCCTGTTTCCAACAGAGGCCAAAAACCAGGGCACAAGAACCTGGCAATTACCCAAACACTAAGAAGAACCCATGCTACTGATGCAATTAATAGCAGTGGCTATTCCCTAAGTATAATTGATTAATAGCCATTAATGGACGTCTCCTCCAAGAACTTATCCAAACCTTTTTTGAACCCAGCTACACTAACTGCACTAACAACCTTCTCTGGCAACAAATTCCAGAGCTTTATTGTGTGTTGAGTGAAAAAGAATTTTCTCCGATTAGTCTTAAATGTGTTACTTGCTAACTTCATGGAATGCCCCCTAGTCCTTCTATTATTCGAAAGTGTAAATAACCGAGTCACATCTACTCGTTCAAAACCTCTCATGATCTTAAAGACCTCTATCATATCCCCCCTCAGCCATCTCTTCTCCAAGCTGAACAGCCCTAACCTCTTCAGCCTTTCCTCATAGGGGAGCTGTTCCATCCCCTTTATCATTTTGGTTGCCCTTCTCTGTACCTTCTCCATCGCAACTATAGCTTTTTTGAGATGCGGCGACCAGAATTGTACACAGTATTCAAGGTGCGGTCTCACCATGGAGCGATACAGAGGCATTATGTTAAACCAGTAAAACCAGTTAAACCAGTAAACCAGGTAAACCAGTTAAACCAGTCTATGGGAAAATACCTTGATAAATCAGGCCCCAAGGCAGCACCAGTATGTTTATTCTGATCCAAGAAAAAATGTATTTGACGGAGGGGAAAAAAATAGTATCTTACAGAAGAACAATTAATAATACATTTATTCGGATAGTGAAGCAAAAACGTAGCGTGAAGAGCACATGACTCCTGGTGCATAGAAAGAAACAGTTTTCTCCTATCTTGTGTAAATTAGTACATAAGAACATAGGAACATAAGAAAATGCCATACTGGGTCAGACCAAGGGTCCATCAAGCCCAGCATCCTGTTTCCAACAGTGGCCAATCCAGGCCATAAGAACCTGGCAAGTACCCAAAAACTAAGTCTATTCCATGTTACCATTGCTAATGGCAGTGGCTATTCTCTAAGTGAATTTAATAGCAGGTAATGGACTTCTCCTCCAAGAACTTATCCAATCCTTTTTTAAACAAAGCTATACTAACTGCACTAACCACATCCTCTGGCAACAAATTGCAGAGTTTAATTGTGCGTTGAGTAAAAAAGAACTTTCTCCGATTAGTTTTAAATGTGCCACATGCTAACTTCATGGAGTGCCCCCTAGTCTTTCTACTATCCGAAAGAGTAAATAACCGATTCACATCTACCCATTCTAGACCTCTCATGATTTTAAACATCTCTATCATATCCCCCCTCAGTCGTGTCTTCTCCAAGCTGAAAAGTCCTAACCTCTTTAGTCTTTCCTCATAGGGGAGCTGTTCCATTCCCCTTATCATTTTGGTAGCCCTTCTCTGTACCTTCTCCATCGCAATTATATCTTTTTTGAGATGCGGCGACCAGAATTGTACACAGTATTCAAGGAGCGGTCTCACCATGGAGCAATACAGAGGCATTATGACATTTTCCGTTTTATTCACCATTCCCTTTCTAATAATTCCCAACATTCTGTTTGCTTTTTTGACTGCCGCAGCACACTGCACCAACGATTTCAATGTGTTATCCACTATGACACCTAGATCTCTTTCTTGGGTTGTAGCACCTAATATGGAACCCAACATTGTGTAATTATAGCATGGATTATTTTTCCCTATATGCATCACCTTGCACTTATCCACATTAAATTTCATCTGCCATTTGGATGCCCAATTTTCCAGTCTCACAAGGTCTTCCTGCAATTTATCACAATCTGCTTGTGATTTAACTACTCTGAACAATTTTGTGTCATCTGCAAATTTGATTATCTCACTTGTCATATTTCTTTCCAGATCATTTATAAATATATTGAAAAGTAAGGGTCCCAATACAGATCCCTGAGGCACTCCACTGCCCACTCCCTTCAACTGAGAAAATTGTCCATTTAATCCTACTCTCTGTTTCCTGTCTTTTAGTCAGTTTGCAAACCACGAAAGGACATCGCCACCTATCCCATGACTTTTTACTTTTCCTAGAAGCCTCTCATGAGGAACTTTGTCAAAAGCGTTCTGAAAATCCAAGTATACTATATCTACCGGTTCACCTTTATCCACATGTTTATTAACTCCTTCAAAAAAGTGAAGCCGATTTGTGAGGCAAGACTTGCCCTGGGTAAAGCCATGCTGACTTTGTTCCATTAAACCATGTCTTTCTATTTGTTCTGTGATTTTGATGTTTAGAACACTTTCCACTATTTTTCCTGGCACTGAAGTCAGGCTAACCGGTCTGTAGTTTCCCGGATCGCCCCTGGAGCCCTTTTTAAATATTGGGGTTACATTTGCTATCCTCCAGTCTTCAGGTACAATGGATGATTTTAATGATAAGTTACAAATTTTTACTATCAGATAAGATCCAGATTTTCTCCCATACAATAAAGCTTGGCTTTTATGAAAATTCAAATGCTTGACCTTGTTTAAATCTTTCTCTTACATGCACTGCAAGTGCACGTACCACAAAGAAACCTGAGATCTGCAAATAAAGCTCTACTAACTATCCCCTCTGTCAAATCAGCACATGTCACGCAAGAAAGGGAAAGAGCACTGTCACTGGCTGGTCCTGTACTCTGGAATACCATGCCACTCGAAATAAGACTACAGAGAAATCTGAAATTAATCAAAACTAATCTGAAAACCTGGCTTTTTAAACAAGCATTTTATAAAGATAAAGAAAAGGAGAAAAATAGTTGATAGATAAGGATGCACCAAGCTAGACGTTATTAGTAACCTACATAAGCATATTAATGTTAAAACCAAAGTGCCTAATTTGTTCCTAACAATAAGGTTTAACTTACACACTTAGGGGTAGATTTACAAACAGCGCAAATTGGCGTACTTTTGCTGGCGCATCAGGCGCCAGCAAAAGTACGCGGGATTTTAGTAGATACGCGCGTATCCGCTAAAATCCTGGATCGGCTCGCGCAAGGCTATCGATTCTGTATAGCCGGCGCGCGCCGAGCCGCGCAGCCTACCCCCGTTCCCTCCGAGGCCGCTCCGAAATCGGAGCGGCCTCGGAGGGAACTTTCTTTTGCCCTCCCCTCACCTTCCCCTCCCTTCCCCTACCTAATCCACCTTCCTGGCCCTGTCTAAACCCCCCCCTTACCTTTGTTGGGGGATTTACGCCTCCCGGAGGGAGACGTAAATCCCCGCGCGCCAGCGGGCCGCTAGCGCGCCGGGACGCAACCTGGGGGCGGGTAAGGAGGGCGCGGCCACGCCCCCGGACCGCCCCGGGCCATAACCACGCCCCCGGGCCCGCCCCCAAAACGCTGCCGACACGCCCCCAAAACGCTGCACCTACCGGGCCCGCCCCCCCGACACGCCCCCCCTCGCCAAACCCCGGGACTTACGCGAGTCCCGGGGTCTGCGCGCGCCGGTAGGCCTATTGAACATAGGCGCACCGGCGCGCAGGGCCCTGCTCGCCTAAATCCGCCCGGATTTGGGCGGATTTAGGCGAGCAGGGCTCTTAAAATCCGCCCCTTAGTTTATTATTTTAAATTGTTACCATACTATGATGGCACATGAGTAATTTGTAATCTATACCACCCATATTTCTCTTTATCGTGCCCTTCTGTAAACCGTTGTGATGGTTATTTAATAAAGAAAGAAAGAAAGAAAGAAAGAAGCTAACAGTGGCACTCTCCAACTCTCCTGCATAGGGCTTTCCTATGAAAAAATATGAATGTTTGTATGTCCCTTGCCACCCTCGATGCACACCCATGATGTCTTTCCCCCTCTGTCTTGCAGGCAGCTGTGACACTGTTAGATGAATATATGCCACACCGGGAAGAAGCGCTGGCGGTCACAACAGTGGACTTTAAAAGCCCAATGGGATCAGCCTTAGGATGTTCATGTTACTGTTGATTGTGCCATTTGATCCTCTTTTGGTGACTTGGGATCTTTATGCCACTTTTATTGGTATCTGTTGCCTTTTTTGTGTGTGTGTGTGTGTGTGTGTGTGTGTCTTGGGATGTTCATGCCACTATTGGTATTGCCTTGTTCCTCTTTCAGTGTCTTGGGCTGTTCGGTTACTGTTGTTGCTGATATTTGATCCTTTTTTGATGACTTGGGATGTTCATGTCACTACTGTTGTTACCCTTTGCGCCTCTTTTTCAGCCTTAGATTGTTCATGCCCACCAATGGTGCTGCTTTTCCGCTATCACAATGCCTTGGGATGTTGATCAGGCCCAGATTCAGGCATAGGCTACATAGATAACTGTCTCCGGTGCCACATTTTTATAGGCGTCGGATCATCGCCGCTGCTGCCATGTCTAAATTGGCGGTTGACTTTGTGCCAGCCATGAACCTTAACAGGGTCTTTGATGTCTAGCAGCTACCCAGGAACAAGCCCAGAGTGCCTGATAGATATGTAGAACTAAAGGTCAGTCAACAAGTGGTAGGTGATATTCATTGGATTAATGTAATATTTCTGACTAGCTTTTAAAAGCTAGGATCCCTTCTAACTCTTGAAGACTACTCAAAAATGTATTATTAATCAATAAAAAAGATCACTAATAATTTGTTGACCATTATTTCTATTTCAAACTATTGAATTAGGGCGTTGAAGATCCTCTCTGTTTTCTCTTTCCCGTTTACTGAATACATGACTCTTCACATTACTGGTAAATATTATATGTCCCTGGGAGTATTTGGTAAGATTCTATGGAAAGAAAGGAACTGAGGTGAATGCCTTGTTTTCATATTTCTTTATCCATTTTGTGATGTAAAGATGAGGAATCCAAATAGAGAGTAGGAGTTTCATAGTGAAGAAGAATCAAATCAAATGCAAGATCCAGTGCTAGAACTTGATGGGGTATGTCATACTGTAATTGACCTGTCTTTGCAAGCCTAAATTAAATTATGTTGTCACTTTTCCAGCACAGCATGTGTTATTATTGACCTGCAGAATATACAAAGAATTTTCTGTTTTGTCAGGAAACACTTTCAGCATATTGATCCTATTTATCTTTTATCCATCATGTGAGTCATGAGTGTCTGAGTAAGATAATCATATTATTATCTTTGGCAGCTTGCTAACTACTTTGAAACAAGTCTAAAATATCAGTCAGTTAGAAGATAAATCCCTTTTTAATCCTATAGGTTAGCATGAACCTTAACTACAAAATCAACAACTACCTCTCAATGCTAGTATGTATTTTATTAATCCCATACATCATTATTCACCCGTATTGCGGCTCTCACTTCTCTTGGGTGTGTGAGTCATTTATTGACGTGTTCATACTAGCTCATAGGCTACGCTTGCTTAAGCAGAAGCAAACAAGGCTAGTTGCTAAAAGCACAAATACACAATCAGTAAGATAAATGTAGTTATTTAGTATGTTAAATATTTGCCAAGATATTTGTGGTATTTACATGCTTATTTTTACATTTCATCTATATATATAAGAAATGAACATGATATTTATTTAAAAAAAAATAAAAAATATTAAGTTCCTCTTTGCAGGAGATTCAATAGTTTGTAATCTCAGAATTATCTAGCAGGTTAACATTATTAGAAATTGAGATGGTAACTTTCAGATAGGCGCATAGGCACACATTGTTGCATGTGCGTTGGGGCACACCCAGGGACACGGCAATTTTATAAAATGTACGAACAAATATGCATATGTTATAAAATACTCTGGATGCATGCACATTTGAGTAATGTGCCCAAATATAAATGGCTGAGAGCATAGGTGCGTAAATCTCGATTCTACCACATAAGTCAGGGTGTTTTATAACGGGTGCGCAGTCTGGCCACCTAGGGCCGCATTTTCCTCTTTCCAAAAGAGATTTACTCCCTTGTATAACTTTTTGGCAAACATCTGGCTTTCAGTAAATAGAGGCTGAAATGAGCAAAGGTGAACTTGTGTACACAGAACTAATATATCAAGTCAGTTGGACCTTTCCTTAAAGATCTGAATTCAGGCATTTAGGGGTGGATTTTAAATGGTGTGTGCGTGCGATTCCCGATAAACGCACATGGACGCGCGGATTTTATAATATGCACGTGTTACTGCACATATGTTCTAAAATTCATAGAAACATAGAAATGACGGCAGAAGAAGACCAAACGGCCCATCCAGTCTGCCCAGCAAGCTTCACACTTCTTTTTTTTCTCATACTTATCTGTTTCTCTTGGCTCTTATTAACCTTTGGTTCTATTTCCCCTCCACCCCCACCATTAATGTAGAGAGCAGTGATGGAGCTGCATCCAAGTGAACTATCAAGCTTGATTAGTTAGGGGGGGTAGTAACCGCTGCAATAAGCAAGCTACACCCATACTTATATGTTTACCCAGACTATGTTATTCAGCCCTTATTGGTTATTTTTCTTCTCCCCTGCCATTGAAGCAGAGAGCTATGCTGGATATGCATGAAGTATTAGTTTTTCTTCTCCTCTGCCGTTGAAGCAGAGAGCTATGCTGGATAGGGATGTGAATCGTTTTTCAACGATTAAAATTATCGTCCGATAATGTTTATATCGTCTTAAATCGTTATAGATCACGATACAATAGAAATTCTAACGATTTATCGTTAAAAATCGTTAAATCGTGTTAGTGCGCACTAACTCGAGTTAGTGCGCACTAACTCCCCGTTAGTGCGCACTAACTCGAGTTAGTGCGCACTAACTGAAAATGATACAAATAAACACTTTCCAGGTCACTGAAGGTCAGTTAGGAATGAATATGTGTTCCTATTGGCTGGCTGCCCTCTTATCTATTGATATTACCAAGGTTACCACTGAGGTGATGGTTGGGGGGATGGGAAATGGAACTGGAAACTAACGAACACCAACAGAAAATTAAACAAAGTGTTCACACTTCCCAGGTCAGTAAAGGTCACTTAGGAATGAATATGTATGTATGTATTCCTATTGGCTGGCTGTGCTCTTATCTATTGATGTTACCAATATGGTTGGGGGGATGTGAAATGGAAACAGTTGGAAGCTTGACAAAAAAAGTAATGTAATGATCAGCACTCACGTGACTAGAACTTGTTTGTTTATTATTTTTGTTAGCAGGCACCTGAAATGCTAGTGCATGTTGAATTTGCCAATCACTGTGCATTTTAGAAAGGTGGTCCTGGCTGGAACTGTACACAGTTCAAATATATGTAATTGATTGTTGGTAAGTGTATTTTTAAGTAGCCACACTGGCACCAGTATGTTTACTTTTCCTCCTACTTAACTCACTAGCTCAGCTTTGTAAGAAGGGCTTCTCTGCTTGTGTGTTGTTTTTGTTTGGTGTGAGGAGAGCAGAAACATCAGATCTTTATTCAATCTACTACAGTCATCTCTTACAGTGCCCTATCCCTATTAATACCAGGAGTGTTGTGATCTTCCTGCACACAGTACCCTAACCCTGATACCAGTCTGAGACAGCTCCCTCCCTGCATTACTAGTGAGAGGCTGGCTTCACAGACAGGGGGGAGCTGCCTGACCCTCACTCCTGACTTCCCCCATGTCCCAGCTAGTGAATGGTGTGTGGGTGAGGGGGGGGGGGGAGGATGGTGAAGTCTGAGACAGCTCCCTCCCTGCATTACTAGTGAGAGCCTGGCTTCACAGACAGGGGGGAGCTGCCTGACCCTCACTCCTGACTTCCCCCATGTCCCAGCTAGTGAATGGTGTGTGGGTGAGGGGGGGGGGGGGGGAGGATGGTGAAGTCTGAGACAGCTCCCTCCCTGCATTACTAGTGAGAGGCTGGCTTCGCAGACAGGGGGGAGCTGCCTGACCCTCACTCCTGACTTCCCCCATGTCCCAGCTAGTGAATGGTGTGTGGGTGAGGGGGGGGGGAGGATGGTGAAGTCTGAGACAGCTCCCTCCCTGCATTACTAGTGAGAGGCTGGCTTCACAGACAGGGGGGAGCTGCCTGACCCTCACTCCTGACTTCCCCCATGTCCCAGCTAGTGAATGGTGTGTGGGTGAGGGGGGGTGGAGGATGGTGAAGTCTGAGACAGCTCCCTCCCTGCATTACTAGTGAGAGGCTGGCTTCACAGACAGGGGGGAGCTGCCTGACCCTCACTCCTGACTTCCCCCATGTTCCAGCTAGTGAATGGTGTGTGGGTGAGGGGGGGGGGGAGGATGGTGAAGTCTGAGACAGCTCCCTCCCTGCATTACTAGTGAGAGCCTGGCTTCACAGACAGGGGGGAGCTGCCTGACCCTCACTCCTGACTTCCCCCATGTCCCAGCTAGTGAATGGTGTGTGGGTGAGGGGGGGGGGGGAGGATGGTGAAGTCTGAGACAGCTCCCTCCCTGCATTACTAGTGAGAGGCTGGCTTCGCAGACAGGGGGGAGCTGCCTGACCCTCACTCCTGACTTCCCCCATGTCCCAGCTAGTGAATGGTGTGTGGGTGAGGGGGGGGGAGGATGGTGAAGTCTGAGACAGCTCCCTCCCTGCATTACTAGTGAGAGGCTGGCTTCACAGACAGGGGGGAGCTGTCTGACCCTCACTCCTGACTTCCCCCATGTCCCAGCTAGTGAATGGTGTGTGGGTGAGGGGGGGTGGAGGATGGTGAAGTCTGAGACAGCTCCCTCCCTGCATTACTAGTGAGAGGCTGGCTTCACAGACAGGGGGGAGCTGCCTGACCCTCACTCCTGACTTCCCCCATGTCCCAGCTAGTGAATGGTGTGTGGGTGAGGGGGGGGGGGGAGGATGGTGAAGTCTGAGACAGCTCCCTCCCTGCATTACTAGTGAGAGCCTGGCTTCACAGACAGGGGGGAGCTGCCTGACCCTCACTCCTGACTTCCCCCATGTCCCAGCTAGTGAATGGTGTGTGGGTGAGGGGGGGGGGGGAGGATGGTGAAGTCTGAGACAGCTCCCTCCCTGCATTACTAGTGAGAGGCTGGCTTCGCAGACAGGGGGGAGCTGCCTGACCCTCACTCCTGACTTCCCCCATGTCCCAGCTAGTGAATGGTGTGTGGGTAAGGGTGGGGGGAGGATGGTGAAGTCTGAGACAGCTCCCTCCCTGCATTACTAGTGAGAGGCTGGCTTCACAGACAGGGGGGAGCTGCCTGACCCTCACTCCTCCGGGGTATTGTGATCTTCCTGCACACAGTGCCCTATCCCTGATACCAGGGGTGTTGTGATCTTCCTGCATGCAGTGCCCTATCCCTATTAATACCAGGAGTGTTGTGATCTTCCTGCATGCAGTGCCCTATCCCTGATATCGGGATGTGTGCAAGAAGATCACAACACCCCCGGTATCAGGAATAGGGCACTGTGTGCAGGAAGATCACAACACCCCCAGTATCAGGAATAGGGCACTGTGTGCAGGAAGATCACAACACCCCTGGTATTAGGGATAGGGCACTGTGTGCAGGAAGATCACAACACTCCTGGTATTAATAGGGATAGGGCACTGTGTGCAGGAAGATCACAATACCCCTGGTATCAGGGTTAGGGCACAAGTTCTAGTCACATTGACTGATCACATTACTTGTTTTGTCAAGCTACCAACTGTTTCCATTTCCCATCCCCCATATACTGTCAGTAGGAAACTTGGTAACATGAATAAATAAGAGGGCAGCCAATAGGAATACATATTCATTCCTAAACTGACCTTAACTGACCTGAAAAGTGTCAAATTGTATCATTTTCAGTTAGTGCGCACTAACTCCCGTTAGTGCGCACTAATCGGAAAAAACGATTTTTAACGATTTTTTAACTAAAAAATCGTGCCTAAGACGATTTTCTTGCCCTGCCACACGATTTCTATCGTTAAGACGATATGGAAAACGATTCACATCCCTAATGCTGGATATGCATGAAGTATTAGTTTTTCTTCTCCCTTGCCTTTGAAGCAGAGATCTATGCTGGATAAGCGTGAAGTATTAGTTTTACTTCTCCCCTGCCGTTGAAGCAGAGAGCTATGCTGGATATGCATTGAAAGTGAATTATGCATTGAAAGCCACATTAACTATCAACAAATATTGAACAAGCCTAATAATTGGTAATACCTTTAGCCTATGAACTCACCGTTAATTTTACATACTCTTACCCACCCCTGGTTTTTTTTGTTTTGTTTTAGGGTTTTTTTTTATAATTTGGAGATGGCAGCCCTCCATCCTTCCGCTCCGTGAAGGTGGAACACCAACCACTGGCCACTGGCATCCCGCTCGGTGAATGCCTCTGTGGCTACTGCCGCTCCGTGCAGTGTTTTGCTGCCTTCTCTTTATACATGTCCTCTAGACCTGATGGATCCACAGTGTTTATCCCATGCCCCTTTGAAGTCCTTCACAGTTTTGGACTTCACTACTTCCTCAGAAGGGCATTCCAGGCATCCACCACTCTCTCCGTGAAGAAATACTTCCTGACATTGGTTCTTAGTCTTCTTCCCTGGAGCCTCAGCTTGTGACCTCTGGTTCTGCTGATTTTTTTCCGACTGAAAAGGTTTGTCGTTGTCTTTGGATCATTAAAGTTTTTCAAGTATCTGAAAGTCTGAATCATATCGCCCCTGCTCCTTCTTTCCTCCAGGGTGTACATATTTAGATTCTAGGGATGTGAATCATTTTAGGACGATTAAAATTATCGTCCGATAATTTTAATATCGTCTTAAACCGTTATGGAACACAATACAATAGAGATTCTAACGATTTATCGTTATAAATCATTAGAATCGTGAGCCGGCACACTAAAACCCCCTAAAACCCACCCCCAACCCTTTAAATTAAATCCCCCACCCTCCCGAACCCCCCCCCCCCAAATGACTTAAATAACCTGCGGGTCCAGCGGCGGTCCGGAACGGCAGCGGTCCGGAACGGGCTCCTGCTACTGAATCTTGTTGTCTTCAGCCGGCGCCATTTTCCAAAATGGCACCGAAAAATGGCGGCGGCCATAGACGAACACGATTGGACGGCAGGAGGTCCTTCCGGACCCCCGCTGGACTTTTGGCAAGTCTTGTGGGGGTCAGGAGGCCCCCCCAAGCTGGCCAAAAGTTCCTGGAGGTCCAGCGGGGGTCAGGGAGCGATTTCCCGCCGCGAATCGTTTTCGTACGGAAAATGGCGCCGGCAGGAGATCGACTGCAGGAGGTCGTTCAGTGAGGGTTCCGGGTCGGGGGTGGGTTTTAGGAGGTTTTAATGTGCCGGTTTTGCGATTTTACGTTTTTTCGATTTTTCACGATTTTTCACGATTTTTCACGATATTTTACCCCCCCAAACGGCAACAATACGATTCCCTCCCCCTCCCAGCCGAAATCGATCGTTAAGACGATCGAGGACACGATTCACATCTCTATTAGATTCTTCAATCTCTCCTCATATGACATCCGATGAAGACCCTCCACCTTTCTGGTCGCTTTTCTCTGTACCGCTTCAATCTTGTCTCTGACTCTGACTGAACACAGTACTCCAGGTGAGGCCTCACCAAGGACCTGTACAAGGAGATAATCAATTCCCTTTTCTTACTCGATATTCCTCTCTCTATGCAGCCCAGCATTCTTCTGGCTTTTGCTATCGCCTTGTCGCATTGTTTCGCAGACTTCATATCATTAGACACTATCACCTCAAGGTCTCTCTCCTGCTCCGTGCACATCAGCCTTTCTCCTCCCATCGAATACAGTTCATTCGGATTTCCACTCCCCATATGCATGACTCTGCACTTCTTGGTATTGAATCTCAGCTGCCATATCTTCGACCACTCTTCCAGCTTCCTTAAATCCCGTCTCATTCTCTCCACTCCTTCTGGCGTGTCCACTCTGTTGCAGATCTTAGTGTCGTCTGCAAAGAGACAAATCTTACCTTCTATCCCGTCCGCAATGTCGCTCACAAAGATATTGAACAGGATCGGTCCCAACACCAATCCTTGCGGCACACCACTTAAAACCGCTCTCTCTTCAGAGAAAGTTCCATTTACCATCACACATTGTCTTCTGTCCGTCAACCAGTTTGCAATCCAGGTCACCACCTCGGCACTCACTCCTAAGCTTCTCATTTTATTCACCAGTCTCCTGTGCAGAACTGTATCAAAAGCTTTGCTGAAATCTAAGTAGATGACATCGAGCGCTCTTCCTTGATCCAATTCCTTGGTTACCCAGTCAAAAAAGTCAATCAGATTTGTCTGACAGGATCTTCCCCTGGTGAATCCATGCTGCCTCTGGTCCAGTAATTCTCCGGACTGTAGATAGTTAACTATTCTCACTTTCAACAGTGACTCCATTACTTTTCCCACCACTGAAGTGAGGCTAACTGGTCTGTAGTTGCCAGCCTCCTCTCTGTTCCCACTCTTGTGAAGCGGGACCACCACTGCTCTTCTCCAATCACTCGGCACCACTCCCGTTTCTAGGGATCTATTGAACAGGTCACACAGCGGACCCACCAGCACATCTCTGAGCTCCCTCAGTATCCTTGGATGAATCCCATCAGGTCCCATGGCTTTGTCCACTTTCAGATTCTTTAGCTCTTCCCATACATTTTCTACTGTAAAAGGGTTTTCGTCTATTCCACTTCCTTCCAGTTTCTTGTTGTGTAGAGATGGTCCTTCTCCAGGGTCTTCTTTAGTGAACACAGAACTGAAGTATTTGTTTAATATTTCTGCCATTTCTTCATCTTTCTCCACGCATTGATCATTTCCACCTTTCAATTTCACTATACCACTTTGAACTTTTCTCTTTTCACTGATGTATCTGAAAAATGTTTTGTTACCATTCTTTATCTCCTTGGCAATCCTCTCTTCTGCCTGACTTTTTGCCGACTTGATTAATTTCTTCATCTCCCTTAGTTGAGTCAAATATTGTTCTTTGTCCTCCTCCCTTTGGGACCTTTTATATTTCTTGAATGCTGTTCTTTTAGCCTTAATTTTGTCAGCCACCTCCTTTGAGAACCAGATAGGTTTCATTTTTCTTTTGCTTTTCTTTACATTTCTAACATATAGAGTAGTTGCCTTGGTAATTGCTCCTTTTAGATTGGTCCACTGCTGATCCACATCTCTCTCATTCTCCCAGCCTTTTAGTTCTTCCTCCAGGTACTTCCCCATTTCTTCAAAGTCAGTGTTTTTGAACTGTAAAACTCGGGTCTTTGTGCTTCCTTTCCATATTCTTTTAGTGATATTAAACCATACCGTTTGATGATCACTGATGCTGAGGTGGGCGCCCACCTGGACATCAGAGACATTATCTCCATTAGTGAGCACTAAGTCGAGTATAGCTCCTTCTCTAGTGGGTTCAATTACCATTTGTTTGAGCAAAGTTACTTGCATGGCATCCACTATTGCTCTACTATTTTTAGATTCTGCAGATGGGATTTTCCAGTCTACATATGGCATATTAAAGTCACCAACTATCACCACTTCTCCCTTCTTTCCTATCTTAAGGATGTCTTCAACCAGGTCTCTGTCCAGCTCTTCCTTTTGGTTTGGAGGCCTGTAAACCACTCCAATATAAATGGACGCTCCGTCATCTTTTTTTAGGTCGACCCATAGTGCTTCTTCCTTGCCCCAACTTCCTTGCAGCTCAGATGCTTGGATATTGTTTCTGACATAAAGAGCCACACCACCCCCTTTTCTATCCACTCTCTCCTTCCTTATCAAGTTATAACCTGGTATTGCTTTATCCCAATCATGAGATTCTATGAACCATGTCTCTGTGATAGCAACAATTCAATTTTGCCTCCGTCATTAGGGCCTGCAGATCTGGGATTTTATTTCCCAAACTATGAGCATTTGTGGTCATAGCTTTAAAGGTTCTCTCTTTAAGGTTTTTGCTTTTCCTGGACTCCTTTTGAGACTTTAGTTGAGATTTGTTATTCACTTCACTCTTTCCTTTTGCAGTTTTGCCACTGATGAATGAGTCGATATACAAATTCGATACAGGCGCACATGCGCACCAGATTTTAACATCCACGTGCACATGTGCGGTCAGCCCGCGAGGCGCGCCACGGGAAGTATTTTTTTCTTTATGTGCGGCAATGCAATTTCATTTTTCCCAGTTCCTTCCCAATCCGCTCCAATTAAGGAACAGACTGGGAGGGAACTTTCCTAACCCTAACCCTACCCTTCCTGCTTTTTCCCCTCTCTTCTCCTCTCCTCCCTGACTCCTAACCCCTACCTATCTACCCTATTTTGTTTTTGTTTGTTAACTTACCTGCTCCTTCAGAGCAGACGTAAGTTACATGCACTGGCCGGCTGCCAGCACGCGCGTCCCTGAGACAGGGCCTAATGGTGCTGCCCGGCCTACCCCCTGCCCTGCCCCAGCCTGCCCCTTTCTAGAGGCCCAGCACTTCAGCACATACTGGTAGTAACGCGCCTGGCTGGGCCTCTTCAAAAATGCGCGCGGCATGCACAGGGCCCGGCCACATGTGTAACCCCCGGTATTTGCGCATGTGCGCGTTTTAAAATCGGGCCGTTAATGCAGAGCAACCAAAGTTGAATAACAGATCATCCTGTTTAATTCTCAAACTTTATATTAATTATTTCCTTAGATCTTATTCCCGATTTTCTAGAAAATGTCACTCTGTTAGTGTCCTGTAAGAAATTTGTGAGGACTGGGTCTTGAAATTGTTTTTCTCTAAACAGGACCACGTATTAGAATTTATCCAGATCTTGCTAGAGAAGCTTAGTTGAGGAGACAGGGATTTCTAGACCTCCTACAAGAGGTTCTAGTACTGGGAGCCTCTTCCTTTTTTTTTTTTTTTTTATTATCCTGCTAGGTGTAAGATGATTTATGACCAGAAGGCCTTCTCTTTTTTGACCATCTCAGTTATCTTTTTTTTTTTTTTTTTTTTTTTTTAAATATGCCAGCAAATACAATTGTTAGCAGCTGTCTCCAGTGAGTCCCTTTCGGAAGAGGATTAGCATTGTCCTTGTCCTTCTTTTTGGTGCCTTTTTGATTCATAACTTTGGTTCTGTTATTAAGATTGTTTTGCCTGATGCATATGCAAGGCTGGTCCACCTGCTGCTATGGATTGTGTTATTTTATCTTTATGCCTATAATTCTTGCTGGATCTGCCCCCTTTCTTAATCTGGAAGGAATAGATTCCTTACAGAATATTTGATATGAGAAAGTTTCTTTTATTATTTTTTGTGTGTGTGTTTTTTTCCTATTGTTGGTATATTGTTCAGTCTATTATTTTGTTTTCAAATGTTATAAACATTTTAAAAATAAAAAAATATATATATATAAAAAAAAGTATGTGCATTATTTACTTAGGGTGTCACAGGTCATTTTCTTCTTTATCACTTTAGTTAAATTTGTGGTAGCATATATTCTGCTACTGCGGCACCTATCAAGTTTGAGTGTATGTATTTTACCTTACAGTTCTGTACGATACATGTTTTTAATTGAATTGTACTAACACTCTTGAGTAATTTGTCACAATTAAACAAAACATTAAAATATGCATATAGAAGTAGAACACTGTAGGCAAGTAATCCTTATCCAAGGGACATTTATGCCTTTAGTTTGATTGCCAGTGGCATCCATATCTTTGCAAATTTCTGTTTTTGTTTGGCAATTCAAAATGTAAGCTGTCAGAGCTAACCATTTTCTTTTACAGAGAGCTAATGTTTCTCTATACTTATCTCATCACAGTTCGGCATTTCTGAATATCAAATGAATATCAAATATTAATCTCTCGGGTCAGTTCACCTGTAAGCTGACATATTGAAAGCAGAAAATATCGTTTGTTTAAAGAGAAACTGTCAGCCCTGCAGGGGCCTCAGATTTAACCTGCCTTGACAAAAGGCCAGATCTGCTTTGGAATGCAATTCATTCCATGCATTCTGCTCTGGCATCAGAAAATGCTACATTAAAAAAAATCCTTGCTTCTGAACACACAAAAATAATAGAGATGATGTGATTTCCCGTGATGTGATCACTGATGAAATGGAAAAGAATTGAATTAATAAAGTAATCTGGAAGGAAAAGAGCGCCTAAACTAGGAATGGGGAATTACTATTGTGATTGGTTTGTGTTTATGATTTGCTGTTGAATTAAAAAAAAAAAAAAAGAGTATTCTCACAATGGCGGTAACTTTCAATGTAGCTTGTGGGTGCACATGTGCACGCGTTTGACCTGTGCGCAGGGGCGCGGTCGTGTTGTAACATCGCACATATATGCATGCATGTTATGAAATAGCCTGATAGCATGGACAAATGCTATTTCTACAGCGTCAGTGGGGAGATTTTGAAAGCCACGTGCACTGATGCCATTGGCCATTTTCCCAGTTTATTAGCTTTCCTTCCCCCCTGTTAGAACCGACCCTTAAAACCCCGCTGATCTGTCTAGATTATTTTGTTTTATTACTAACATGTCATTCGTGTTGCGGTTCTGGCCGCGGGCACTGCGGCCAGGCCCTTACCTCCGGGCTCCCGGACCTGCTCCCGCTTCCAGAGGCCTGGTTTGAGGCCTGTTTGGCGGCGTCCCCATTGGGGCTGCGCCACTGCGAGGTCTTTCATGGACGCCTGGCTCCTAGGCGCGCGCGCCACTTGGGCGCTTTTCTAGGCCGTTTACCGCCAGTGGTGACTCCGCCCAACTTCTGACGTTAGACGCTGCGGCCTTGATAAGCCGGCCGCGGCCATCCAGTCTTTGCCTTGCAATGGGTTAGCCTCCCGGTTTCCTGATGTGCTGTGCCCCGGAGTGACTCGCCTTGCTTCGTCGCTCCGTTCCTGCTACAGTACCTGCTTGTTTCCTGCCTGCCTGCTACAGTACCTGCTTGTTTCCTGCCTGCCTGCTACAGCACCTGCTTGGTTCCTGCCTGCCTGCTACAGTACCTGCCGGTTCCTGTTTGCCTGCTATAGCACCTGCTTGGTTCCAGCCTGCCTGCTATAGTTCCTGCCTAGTTCCAGTACCTGGATCCTGCTACAGTTCTTGCCTGGTTCTAGTACCCGAATCCTGCTACAGTTCCTGCCTGGTTCCAGAACCCGAGCCCACTTACAGTATTGCTACTGTCCTAGTCTGGTTCCAGTTACCTGTCCTGATCCATAACCTGCCTAAGTCCCAGCGGCCGGGCCCCTACGGGCTCCTCCTGGGGGGGGGCTTCGGCTTCCAAGGATGAAGCCACCTAAGTCCCAGCAGTTGGGCTCCTACGGGCTCCTCCCGGGGGAGTACCAGCTTCCAGGATGAAGAGCATCTACGTCCCGCCTGAGCATCTGCCTCCCGGCCTGCTATTCATTAGAGACATTGACCACCTTTCCCAGTCTCCAGCAGGTCGGCCCAAGGGTCCACTAAACAGACTCCCATAACAATTCGTAGCAGGGGTAAAGTTACGTAGTGGGGACCCCGGCATACGCCAATGCGTGTAAGTATTTATGGGCTAATTTCGGTTTCAAATCCATGAACGCCCATGCCCCTCCCAGACCCCATTCAAGCCCCGCCCCTTTTCTTTTGAGCATGCAGCAGTAAGTAGGCACATAGCTGGCCGGCAGACAGATTCCGCTCGGCACGCGAGCCTGACTTATTCGTGCCCCTCCCGATCGATGCGGGCATCGGGCTTTTAAAATTTTTCTTAATATTTCAAACTCGGACTCTACTGCATGTAGTTTGTTTGATTTCCAGTTTTACTTCAGAGGAAATGGGGACACATTACTCCCATAACTCTATGCATGGGAGGGAATTCAGGGTCTGGGAGGAACAAAGGCACCTAAAGAAAAGTGACCAGGAAAAGTGCCATGAAGCAATTAAGAAAATAAAAGTACTCTGCCGATTACAGATGACACATAGCATGGCAGATTAGCAACTGTGACCTTTCAACAATTAAAAAAAGACTTCAGAAACAAGCAGCATGTACTTCAGCAGTTTGAAAAGTAGATTTATTCAATAACATTCTGATCTAAAAACCTGATATTTTGCTCCCAGAAAGAACAGTTTTTGGCAGGCCAAAATATTGGCCTTTATTTTTTTTAATATGGGAATGTTATTGAATAAATCAAACCATTGCATCTGCTGAGCTGCCTGATTGTTCTTTTTTTGTTTAACCCAAAATTCATATATTTTTTTCTATTACTGTTTTTTGATGTTTTTAACTGAGAAGGACAAGCACTCATGAAAAGATGAAGGAAAGCTGGAATGATGAATAGGTAAAAGTAAAATTCAGAAACAAAATAGAAAGGGAATTAAAGAAACAGACTAGCAAATAAAACTGACACTAAGGAAAGAAAGGGAGATGAAAGATGGTGGTGATGGTGCATGTGGATGAAAGGGAGGTGTGGCAGGGAGGAAGGGAGTCGGCTTGCCTGTAAGTGAAAATATATGGTTCTTAACGATGTTGGAGCTAAGTTGTAGGAGGTTAACCACTCCTTTACAGCCCAGGCAGTGTTTGGGAGACCCAGATGGGGGTGTGTGTCCATAAGAGATGAGTATTCATTGAAAATAAATGTAACATTTTGAATGAATGGGTCTCATTAGTTTTATTCATGGGGGTCCCAAAACAAATGAGGGTCATCTCACAAATTTCTTTCATTTGTTTTGTCCCTGTAGTCTTACCAACAAGCCCTTCTCTGTGGGTAATGTGCGACCTTGCAGCCTTGTCATAGACCGGTGGGCACTCGGCAGGACTTGTTGGCAAGGAGACCATAGAGACAACGTATCAGAGTGAAGCATTTTTTCTTTTCTGGCCTGTCGGTACTCTCTGGATCCAGTGACACTGATCCCGGAGTTTGGGCATGTGTGAGGAGTACTGAGCATTTCTTCTGAGACTTTGTTCTGGAAGGAGGCTGTATATTGAGATCTGCCCTCATAAAGGTGAAATTTAAAAGCCCTACAAGTGCTGAAGTTAGGGGTTGTGCGAATATATCGGGGTCGTGTGCGCCGAGCAGATTTTTAAAAGCACGGATACACGCGTAAGTGCCACTGCGTGTACATCTCCGAACTTCTCAGAAAGGGGAGCGGAGTGGGCGTGGCCTGGGTGAGGCACGGGTGCTACATGGGCATTTCGGGACTTTCACCAGAAGCTGGCACTTAAATACGTATGCAATCCGGCACGCGTCAAGGCCCCCTGCCGCATAACTTTACTTCTGCTATGGATGGCGTTTGAGTCCAAAAAAAGCATAACTAGCCATTTTGGAGGCGTTTAAAGTGTCTGGGGTAAGTGGAGGGATACAGACCATCAAACCAGTGTAGGGTTGGAGGAGGTATCTGTTAACTGAAAGAACTGGGAACGAACTGGTAAAACTGAGCATGCATCCTTTCTAAAATCCCCCCACTTATGTGGATTTGTGTGCACAGGTGTGTGACCACTTAACATTCTGCGCACATGTGCACATGGCCAGGTTATTTTATAACATGCATATATATATATATATATATATATATATATATATATATATGCGAATGTTATAAAATAGCTGCGTTCATGGGCGTGGGCTGACGAACGACCTCACATGTGTGCCCACACACCACTTTAACATCATAGAGTGTTTCTTCAAAAAATTTAAAATTCACTTGTTCTTCAACTTTAGAAAAACTCTTTTTGGCTGCCTGCTGCTACTGTGCCACTGCACTGGTCTCACCCACCATGAAAAGAAAACAGCACTTTGATGCTGATTTTGTTTCTCCCCTGGGGGGAAGGTGCAGGTAGGTTTTTGAGTGTGGGCAGAAAGAGTGGGAAGAATTGTGGCTGACCAGTGGTGTGAGGTCAGAGTGCTTTATTCTCCTCTGTTGGGGTGGGCACTGCAGCATCAGTCAAGTCCAGTGAGGTGAGCACTGCATTGCGTAGAAAGACTGCAACAAGGAGCATACCAGCCAGGCTGCCAATGTTTAGTTTGTGCAGTCTGTGAGCAGAGCAGTGTACTAGTGCATGCACTGCAAGACACAGCCTTGCTCTCCACACTCACACGCAGAGCAGTACAGTCAGTGGTGTACACGTGGATAGTTACAGTCCATCGTAAGAATAAAATCCTGTTGTTATCCATATCCCCAGTAGGCAGTGACAAGTTTCATAATGTCAGGGAAAGGCAGAGGCTGAGGGAAAAGCAGAGGCTGAGGGAAAAATGTTGTTGGCAGAGGAGGCACTAAGACAGGGAGTCTTGTGATTAGATTGAAAAGGGAGTTTTTCAAATCCAAAATGGAAGAAGATGCAGGCATCTCCAGCAAAAAGAAAATGAAATTTGGAGAAGTTCTGACAATGCTACCAGCACCTGTTCTCTTCCCGTTGTTTTGGAGGCAAGGAAAGGATAGCAGACAGTAGCAAGACAGTAGAGCCAGCAGAAGTGCAAGACACAAATCCAGCAGTGCTCTCTCCCTTACAGGCCAATACAGATCGGTGCTCTCGGCCGAGGACACCGTTTAGCCCCCAGGCGCGCTATTATTATCCCTTATACTGTAAGGGGTAATAGCGTGTGGAAAACGCGCGGCCACCCACCCCAAAACAAATAGCGTGCATCACATGCAAATGCATGTTGATGAGCCTATTAGTTATTAGCCCGAAACACTGAAAGTATTCTCTCAGAAATTAGCGCCTGCCCAAGCACCGGGAAAGTGTACAGAAAAACAGAAAAAACTGCTTTTCTGTACACCCTCCGACTTAATATCATAGCGATAAGTCGGAGGCACCAAAAATAAAAAAATAAAATAATAAAAAAATAAATCTGCCCGCCGGTCAGCGGGTTCGAAAACGGACACTCAGTTTTGCCAGCGTCTGTTTCCAAGCCCGTGGCTCTCAGCAGGTTTGATAACCAACGCCAGTAAAATTAAGTGTTGGTTGTCGGACCCACTGACAGCCGCCGCTTCCACTAATAAGGAGGCGCTGGTGTCCCTAGTGCCCCCTTATTAGCGTGGGCCCTAATTTAAATTCAAAATTGCGCGCCCAGGAGAGCTGCCTGGGCGTGCGTCGGGAAAGTGGGAGCTCATCTCTGAGCACTGGCTCTCCCGCAGGATTTATTGCATCGGCCTGTTACTTAGCACTGCCAAGGCAGCAACAGCACTAGTAGCATCTGATTTTGAAGAAGAGTCTTCTTATACAGGATTCCCTGAAGAAGAAATTAGAGAGCTATTAGCTAAAGAAAGTTTTGGTGGGTGAGTTACTAGTATCTTAGCCTCCATTTCAGCGATGGAGTAGACAGAGTAAACTAGTGATGATGATGAGGAAGAACAGCTGGCACAGCAGACAGAGAGTGTGACTAATGCCCCTGGCATTGTTTCTCAGGGTCCACCCTCTACTCTTAATTCCAGTGCCAGCATCCACCCCCAAGGATGTAGAGGAGGGATCACGAAAGAAATCTGCAATCTGGAGGAAGCTCAGTCAGGAGGGACCTGTGTTTACCTCACTGTAATTACTGTGCAAGCATTTCACCCAAGGCAGCCAAGTGGGCCATCTTGCAAATGCTGGCATGCTGCATCACCTGCAGAAACAGCATCCACTAGCACTGTCCTCTGGGGAGAGTGGCAGTACTAGCCATGAGACCCCCTTCTTCCAGTCAGAGGTTGTTCCAAGGCACAGGCCCTGCTATGGGAAAGATCTGCTCCCTAAATTCTACCAAGCATGCCTGTCTAACAGGCCGATACAGTACAGTGCGCTCTGACGGAGCGCACTGTTAACCCGCCACTGGACACGCTTTTTCCCTTACCCCTTATTCGGTAAGGGGCCGAAAACACGCGTCCAATTCGCCGAACCTAACAGCGCCCGCAACATGCAAATGCATGTTGATGGCCCTATTAGGTATTCCCGCGCGATTCACAAAGCAAAATGTGCAGCCAAGCCGCACATTTTGCTTTCAGAAATTAGCGCCTACCCAAAGGTAGGCGCTAATTTCTCCGGGCACCGGGAAAGTGCACAGAAAAGCAGTAAAAACTGCTTTTCTGTGCACCCTCCGACTTAATATCATGGCGATATTAAGTCAGAGGTCCCGAAACTTTCCAAAAGTAAAAAAAAATAAAAAAAAATTTGAAGTCAACTGGCGGGTCGAAAACCAGACGCTCAATTTTGCCGGCATCCGGTTTCCGAGCCCGTAGCTGTCAGCGGGCTTGAGAACTGACGCTGGCAAAATTGATCATTGGCTGTCAAACCCGCTGACAGCCGCCACTCCGGTCCAAAAGGCGGCACTAGGGATGCGCTAGTGTCCCTAGCGCCTCCTTTTGCCCATTTTTATGGTAGGGCCTCCCGCGGACTTTACTGAATCGGCCCGTAAGTGATGGAATCTCTAATAGATAGTTGTTTGAGGAGCATAGCGATCAGGTAGGCCTCTGCGGAAACAATACAAGAAAGTGCAAGATTGTGCAGTGCCTTAAAGACAGGCAAGGCAATTATAAATTTAACTCGCCACACAATCGGTAACTTGTGTAAATCGGCCAAAACAGGAGAGATGTTTTTCTCACAGTGGAGTACCAGAAACCAAGCAAGCTGCTGAATTCTGAATCAGCAAAGTCCCCTCCAGGACCACCTTTAGTGGGAAGGTCATCACCAATCTGTGCAATCAGTGCCATAGTTGCAGCCAGGCTTTGCTGGCTAAGGTTTAAGGGAGTAGCATGAATTTCAGCAGCAACGTCTGGAACTCCATGAACTTTCTTAGCCATGAATTTTCTTATCTCTCCCTAATGGCACACTGGTGGGATCTAACTGACACAAGGCCAAGCAGCAGCTGTACGGGGAGCGAGCATCAGGTTCAGTTGGACTTTGGTGCACACCCAGTCAATGGATGAGTCCGATACATCGGTCAATATTCTATCAGCTATGCTGAAACAGAAGGTCTGTCAGGAGGAGCATCAGAGGAATGGGCAGAGTAGGGATGTAGCACAGGAAGAAACAGTGGCCATTATGGATGTGCAGACAAAAAGTTTATGTTCATAAGTCCATAAGTCGAAAAGGGGGGTCAATTTTGGTCAATATGGACATATGGAGAATTCCATAAGTTGAGTCTATGTCCATACGTGCACCGGTTCCCTAAATAAAAATTTAAACCCCTCACCCTCCTTAATCCCCCCCCCAAGACTTACCAAAATTCCCTGGTGGTCCAGCGGGGAGTCAGGAAGCCATTCCTCTATTCCTTTGCGAGGAGCACGTGACGTACGCGTCACGTCGGAGTGACACGGCCGTCACGTGGTCCACCGCGGTTCCGCTCCCGGACCCCTCGTTGGACACAAACGGAACTTTTGGCCAGCTTGGGGGGGCCTCCTGACCTCCCCAAGCTGGCCAAAACTTCCGTTTGTGTCCAACGAGGGGTCCGGGAGCGGAACCGCGGTGGACCACGTGACGGCCGCGTCACTCCGACGTGACGCGGACGTCACGTGCTCCTCGCAAAGGAATAGAGGAATGGCTTCCTGACTCCCCGCTGGACCACCAGGGAGTTTTGGTAAGTCTTGGGGGGGGGGATTAAGGAGGGTGAGGGGTTTAAATTTTATTTAGGATCAACGATCGCGATTTCCAACGTATTCAACATAGCTATGTTGAATAAGTTGGAAATCCGATCGTTTTCGCCTCATCACTTTTTTAAGTTAAAAAAAAAAAAAGTAGCGTTTTACTTATAAGTTCAAAACGAATGCACACCCCTAGTGGCCATGTCAGCTAGAACTTCCTCCCCCACTACAATATTCCCAAACCATGTTGCCCACAGAGAACTGCTTTTCCTGGCATAGAGCGGAGCGAAAACAGACTCTTGGCTCACCTAGGCAAAGGGGAGCTTAGCAGAAAAGTCTGTGACATGCAATCTGACCGAGCCCATTGAAGATATGGACACAGATGTGCTGGCATATTGAGCACCAAGTCCACCATCTGGCCAGTCTTAGCCAAAGTGGCACAATGCTAAATATTTCCTGCCCACCAAGCAGCATGCTCAGTGAACTTGTGTTTTCAATGTCAGGGGGCACTGTGAGCCCTCATCGCTTAAGGCTGGCACCACAGTTGATGGAAAAGCTGTTCTTTTTAAAAATCAACCTGCCTTTGTTTGGGTTTCCAGTTTCTCCATGTGAGTGGCAAGAGGAATGAAAGTGTTTTGAAGGCCTTGCTGCCACTCTGTCTGCCTACCATGCCCCTTATACCACCACAGAGTTCTTGGTGCTAATGCTCCACTTACCTACTATGTATGAACATGGGAGCCATTAATTTCTTGGTTAAACCTGGGTGGGGGGGGTTTTTTGGTCCGGAAAAAAAAAGTGAAAAATGAAAACAAAAAATGTATCCTCCTTCCCCCCACCTATTTTACAGTTCTTTGTTTTATTCTAAACCCTCTACCTTAGCCTGGTTCTTCCACCCTGTTTTGCTTTGTTTTTTTTGCCCTGAGGTATTTTGTCTTCAGAACAAAAATATGAAAAAAAACAAACCCCCAAAAAACAATTTTCTCCTGCCACAGACTTGCCTACAATTGGTAACATAGTAAGAGTCAGCAGAAGAAAATCAAATGGCCATCCAGTTTGCCCAGCAAGCTGCCTGCCACACCCCAGAAAATCAAGAAATGAAACAGCCAGTTTTCAACTACAGAATAAGGGAAACAAACTTTCTTAATAAAGAAATCCTCACAACTTACCAAGAAATTGTAGTTGGTGCCCTCTTTTGGAGTCTTGAGATATTCTTCCCACGTTAGCTTTCTTTTTGGTTTGTTATACTCAGAGGTGTTTTGCCCCCAGAACAAAAATTGTGAAGAAAGATAAAAGGTATAGATTTCTATTACCACAGCACACGTTCTATAGTTCTTTTTTGTCTACCCTTCCACAATACCAGCATAGTTCTCCTACCCTTTTTGATGGTTGATTTTACTGGGGTGGTTTATCCACAAAAACTCTCAGTCAGAAGAAAGAAATACAGACACAAGAGAAAAGATGCTCAAGATAAACCATTTTGATTTTCTGAATGTGATAAAAGTTACAGAAGTGAGAAACCTCATGCAAAGCCAGAAAATCAGGGAATGGAATAACCAGAGTCCAACTGCAGAATATAGGAAAATCTCTCTAAATAAGGCAAAGCTGACAATTTACCAGGAATACCAGACCACACTCATTAGAAACCATGTACATCTTCTGAATGGGATAAGAGTTTCATTCAGATAGGCCATTTGACAAGAAAGTCAAAATTCCACCCAGCAGCTAGATCAAGTTTAAGCAGGGAATGTAATAAAGGCTTATTTCAAGAAAATGATACTTATCACATTTCACTCTCTTTTACTGAATCTGAAAATTGGTAAGGGCTTCAACAGAATGAGACATTTCCCATGCCACTCTGCCTTGCAGCTATATTCCTCAAGGTACACAGTGGGGTCGTTGTGCCACCAAATCTTGCTGCTATGACCAGACTTTATACTTTTTTTTTCTGCCGCTGTGTGTTGCTGCCATACCCTAGACCTTACACGAGGAGTTCCTGCCACTCTGCGAGGCTGCTATGCACTTCTTATGTTGCTTTGGTGTTTAGATTCCACTCTTTGTGCTACTTGGTCCCTTTATCAGTGCCTTGGGGTTTTTCCTGCCATCTTTTCTGGTTCATCCCCTCTTCATGCTTCATTCCTCTTCATCCCCTCTTCATGCTGATGCCACGTTTGGTGCCACGTTGCCACTCCTGCTGCCATCAAGGGTTCATGCACTGTTGTTAGTGCCCTCTTTTGGAACCAAGTCTTCTTCCCACACTAGCTTTATTCTTTGCTCCTCTGATGCTGCCTTTGAGAACTCCTGCCACTGCTGGTATTCTTTTGCCCCTTTACAGAGCCTTAAGCTATTCATGCCACTTTTGGTGCCACTTTGCCACAGTCTAGGTTCCTTGGAGTTCTTTCCCCCTTCTGACTATTTCTTTCCACAAATTACATGGAAAAGCACCAATTCTGGAGCCCAAAATATGCTGCAATACTTCCTATTTTGACTTTAATAGCAAACAAAAAACAAATAAAATGAATAAACAAGTTTTCTTTTTTTTTTTTTTTTAAATTAATGAAACAAATTTAGATCCCCATGAAATGAATTAAACAAAACATTTTTTTCTGCACATCTCTAGTGTGTACTGTGTAGTAATGGGGCGGATCAGAATGGATAGGGATAGTTGATTCTATGTCATGAGGGAAAGATCCAAAGAGAGGAGGGATGGTGTGGCTCATGTTGCACTGGGAGGTGGTCCCTTGGCCTGGTGCAGGATTGGTACAGCCCTCCAGTCAGACCCACAGAGGTGAAGCACAGGAGGAGACAGAGGCTAGCTGGAGCTTCACCAATAGCAACCCGGGGTTCCCTCAGATTGAGCCCTTGGTTACCCAGGCCGCCTGGTCTTAGGTGGGCCTCGCAGGATCTCCGAGAGATAAAAATCAGGGGTGTGCCCACCACGAACAAGGATGCGTGGTCGATGTTCAGGTCAGGGAGTCCAGGAACCAGAAAAGGCCAGAAAAGAGTCTCTGAATGAAGAGCGAGGATCAAAGCCAGAGCCAAGGATAGCGTGGTCAGCCAAAGCAGGGGTCAATACTAGTGGTCAGTCCGAGGATGGTCAGTCAGGCAAAGGTCAGGTTCCAGGCAGTGGTCAGACATGGTCAGTGATCAGGCAGAGGTCTGTTCCAGGCAGCGTGCAGATATGGTCAGTGGACAGCAAAGGTCAGTTCCAGGCAGCATGCAGACATGGTCAGTGGACAAGCAGAGGTCAGTTCCGGGCAGCGTTCAGACATGGTCGAGGAAACAGGCAAAGGTCAAATCTAGACGGCGATCAAACGTAGTCAAAGTAACAGGCAGAGGTCAGTACCGAGAAGACAGTCGGAATGGTACTACCTGGGAAGACAAAGGAACAGGAGGACGCTGGAACAGAAGACTGGAACAAGACACTGGAACAGGAAGGCAAACTAGCTATCACAACGTGATCGACCCGATTGCCAAGGCAGGGATCATGGGTCTAAGCCCTGACTTATATACTGAGGAGTTGATACGTCATCAGGGAGCATCAGGTCCTGGTTTCCCGCGCTTGCCCTTTAAATGTCGTGATGCTGGCCGCGCGCGCGCCTAGGGGCGTGGCCGAGGAGATGCTGGACGCGGAGCCCCAGCGGGAGCTCTGCTGTGAGGCCTGTGATGCTGCCGGAGCTGCCGCAGGTAGAGGAGAGTTACGGGGATGGCCGGGACTGACAGCGGAAGGGAGGCCTGCGCTTGTGAGCAGTACGCGGCCGGGAAGCGTGACAGCTCATGATCAGAGTTGATAGGTTAGATTCACCACAGCTAACCATGTCTTTTACTTTGGGCCAGTTAGCACAGGAGAGCATCAAAGAAAATGGGAACTTGTATTCTCATCTACCCAAGAAGACGGAGAGCCAAAGAGGAAGACAACAGAAATTGTTATTATGGTCTGGTGAGCTGGAATCAGAGAGCACCCCCATGGAGACAGTACAGGGCAGCAGGACAAAACTCGTGCTGCTCTTCGGCCTAACCCTTCCCCTGCAGGTTGAGCCCTTGGGTTCTGGGGGCTGATAAGACTTGTCTTTTGAGGAATATCGTGGTACAGACTGAAAGCTGAATACAGGCTGGGAGCTGAGGTCAAGTGGCTGGACAAGGCAAGGCAGACTGGGCAAGGCAAGGCAGGCTGAAAGCTGGATACAAGTACTGGCTGAGGACTGGATAAAGGACCTTGCTGAGGCAGGATACAGAGCAAGGACTGGTACTAGATGCAAGTCACAGACTAAGGCTAGATACAGGGTGGGGTACAGGCTGGGGCTGGATAGGGGGTGCAGACTGGAACAGGGACATGGGAAAAGACTGGGATACAGACAAGGGACTGGGCAGGGCAGCGCAAGACTGAACAACGGTAGGACTAGAGAAGGACAGAACTGGACAAGGACATGACAGGAAACAATAAACAGAAAAGCCCAACAGGGCACAAGGCTTGCTAGGAGAACCTAGGAGGCCCAGAAGCTGAAATGTAAAACAGAGGGGCCCAAGGAGCCAGAGAGCAAGGCAAGAGGCCATAAGACAAGGCAAGAGGTCAAGAGAGGCCACAAGGCAAGACAGGAGGCTTGGGTAGGCCGCAAGGCAAGTCAGGATAGCAAGGACAAGGTAGCCAGGTCGGGGATCCAAGGTGACTTGATGAAGAATCCCTGAGGCACTGAGCAGGCTGAGTTGAGTAGGGCTGAAGCTGAGGTGTGATGTGATCAGTGAGAAGGTAACTGGAAGAGTTGTAAGCAAGGCTAGCTGAGGAATACTGGTAGAGGAAAGACTGCACAGCAGGCTAAACTTTGGCATGGAGAGACTGTACAGCAGGCGAAACCATGACCATTGACTTGGATAAGTAGCAATAGCTTACAAATGTGCAAGCTGATAGGTTGGATATATCCTTAGAATGGGGACAGGAATAGCTGGGCAGATTTGATGGACCATTTGGACTTTTCTGTTATTTTTGAATGTGTTGCTATATTACTAATTATAAGTAGAGTGAGCACCTTCTAAGTGATGCACTTATTTTAATGCATCCTTTGAATACATGCTCTGTATAAAATTAACTTAGTACATTGGACACTTTGGTTAATAGATCGGCCTCCTATAATCAGTTATAATAATATGGCAAAAATGGGGCAAACAAGGTTACGAAAGCCTGTAAAATAAAAAAGGCAAACCATTAGCAAAATAGTTGTTGTTATCTCCTTAGGTAACTTGTTCTGGCACTGTATTTCTATTTCAGTTCATTTGCTTTCAAAAACGTTAAATGGTGTATCTTAAAGCTCCACCGAAAACAATTTCCAAGCAAAATCATCTACTGAAAGCACTATAGGATTATACATTTCAGGAAATGTTTCCATAAGACTGTGGCATAAATGTTTGCTTGGATGATATTGTCTCTTCCAGCGATTGCTTAAAATTAAATTCCTGAGTACACGATGCACTGTTTCAGTATTATGCAAGCATAGGAACTTACAGGCATTTTGCACTTTTGTTTCCCTATTTTTCACCAAAACTTAAATATAGTCATTAGAGCATGTCATGTTCTCTGACTCTGTATGAAATTTGATTTCTGAGGGCATGGTTTGGTCTGCATCAGACTGCCATCAGACTACAGTTAAAAAAACAAACACCAATGAATACTAGCAGCCTGGCTTAAATTTAGGAAAAGTTCATTAAAATATGACCACATAAAAGAGAATAATGGAATCATAGAACATGGCACTGAAAGAAATGTCAGTCTAACCACCCCAACTCCAGATTAGATCCACTATACCTATATAATTGCAAATATTTGATTAGCCTGCTTTTAAAAACCACAAACAGGGATATGCATTAATTTGAATCCAAATAGGAAAATGAAACAAATGAGTTGATTTTTGGTTATGTTCATTTCAACCAAACCAAAACAATGAGGCACCTGAAAATACACAAATCTTTGTTGGTTTGTTTGGAGCCATTAAAATATAGATGGGAAAGCAAAACAATGCACTTTTTGTTACTTCAAGCCAGAGAGAGTTAAGATAGGATGGGATAAGGAAGGAACAAGATCAATCATGTTAAAAACAGTTTTTCAGTCAGCCTATACCAGCATGATTTTCTCTGCCCTCTTCTTCCTTTTTAAATTAAAAAAAAAAAGCAAAACTTAAGTTGAACACATAGCATTTTTACACAGTCCTCCTGTTTAGATTTTGAGAGGGTCAGACACAGGTTACAAAGCTCTTTACTTCAGTTTTCAAAATCATATTAAAAGTTTACAAAAAGACTTGAGAAGTGTCCTGTCAGTTAGTAGTTCAGTATACAGTACTGGTCAGCTCAACTGTGCTGCTCTTTCTGCTAGGCTGCTGCTGTTTGCACTTCAGGCTGTAGTACAAGGAAACTATGCCACTCTTTCCTGCCTTATTCTTTACTCTATGCCTTAGGGTATTGATACTGTTGTGCTTGCTGCTTCACTCTGCTTTGTACTCTGTCTTGGGTTGTCGATGCTAGTATGTTTTCTGCCTAACCCCTCACGCTGTCTTGGCTCAGTTGATGCCTTGTGCTTGATGCTTCACTCTATATTTTGTGTCTTTGAGAGCTGATGTGATGTTAGCGATTTGTGAAGACAATACGCCCACACTATATCTTGTAATTTGTTTTTGAGCTTTGCTTTTTTAACATATGTATGTTCCTGCCTTACCCCTTACTGTGTGCCTTGGGTTATTGATCCCACTGTGCTTTCTGCCTTGCTCTATGAGGAAAGACTAAAGAGGTTAGGACATTTTAGCTTGGAGAAGAGACAGCTGAGGGGAGGATATGATAGAGATGTTTAAAATCATGAGAGGTCTAGAACAAGTAAATTTGAATTGGTTATTTACTCTTTTGGATAATAGAAAGACTAGGGGGCACTCCATGTTGACTTAGAAAATAGTCACTTCTATTACTAGAAACAGTAGCATGGGATAGACTTACTTTTTGGGTACTTGCCAGGTTCTTATGGCCTGGATTGGCCACTGTTGGAAACAGGATGCTGGGCTTGATGGACCCTTTGTCTGACCCAGTATGGCATGTTCTTATGTTCTCTATACTCTATGCCTTTGGGGGTTGGTGTTGAAAATATGGAATGCATAGCCACTTAATTTATTCCTCAGTGTCGCTGTTCTTGTTACATTGCTCTGCATCTACGCTTTGGGATTATTACCTGTGATTCTGCTGCTTTGCTCCTCTCTTGGTGCTTTGCAGTGTTTTAGACTCCTCGCCTACTGCTTTGGCCTTTACTCAAAGTCTTGGGCATCTGGATTGGTTATACATGATTCAGGCCATCCTGATCTGACCCAATTGCACCTTACAATCATTTTGAATCCTCAGGCATGCTGCATGGACCTTACTCATTTACCTCTAATGTTTCCATGCCTACTTTGATTTTTTTTCAAAGTTCTTTTCAAATCCTTTATGGTACTTACTGACTTTTGGTCCTATCCAGTATATGGGTGCACCCAAATAGTCATTCAGAATCAAGCCTTTGAATACCTACAGTGCATTGGCTTGATCAAACATCATAATAAACATAATGACAATCATGCTGTTACCATTACTAAGAGATTTGATGCTTTATGCACTTGCTGTGCATCTCACAATCTCGTGCCATTGTGCTTGCAGAGTCACACTGCATCTTTGGGTTTTAATTCCAGTCTTCTTTCTCCCATATCTCTCACTTAAAGGTAAATTTTCAAAAGGTTTTGCAAGGGATGGTAAAAGGGAGTTCCAGGGCAAGGTCAACATTTATGCATGTAAGCTTATTACTCATGTATATTTAAATCTTTATCTGGCGTAAGTGATAGTAAACATCTTTAATGTGAAATACTGACTGGTGGGAGGTCGAGTGAATTGGAAGAAGGAGTTCAGGTTGAAGAGCCAGGAGGGACTAGATGACCTACAGATGGACTGGGCAAACTGGAAGATGAATTGGTAAAAGTGCTAATTTCATTGATGCACACATGTTGGAAAATCTTCCTGCTTATGTAAAAGTTGACTTCCAGGGGTAAATGCATATAATTTAGGCATACAAAATATTCTCCAGTATATTTTTATAGTAAGAAGTAAAAACATGTGCAGAGCAGTTGCATGCAACTTAGCTGGATAAATTCCAACTTATCCAGCTAAGTAGCGACTTTGCTGCTACTAAGTGGGATAGGTCTTGAAAATGCTACTTGTCTGGCTAAGTAAGATAGCCGGATAAGTCTTGAAAACACTATATATCTGATATAATGATTTAGAAGGAGTTATGTTAGTCCCTTCTTGGAAGAAGGACATGAGAGCTAGGGGACTGGAGCTTTTGAGAAGAGGAAAAGGGACAAAAAATTAAAAGTGGCCACTACTAGGACTACATTTCCCATCTCTCCCTTGGAGGTAGCTTTTCAAGGAGAATGAGCAGGAAAAGCTTGAATTAGTATGTCAGTGGTTTTACAGCCATAGGCTATTAGCTGCTATAAATGGGGGAGTGTCCTGACCAAGGGGGAGCAGCAGGGGAAGAACCACACAGCTACATCAGCACCAGGGAGGAATTCCCTGTGGAAGAGCCAGAGCCTCCTCTCAGAACACCTTCAGCTCTCAAGCTAAGTGTATCTAAGAGGGATTGAGTAGAGCTCTTTGACAGCAATTAGCAAAGTAGGGGAAGGGGAGGAAATTGATTTACTTCAAAGAACACAGAGCTAGTATGGAACTGAGAGGGGGAGGGAGAAAAATATATTGCCAGTCAAACTACTTTTATTTTTATTTTTAGCAACTTTGGGATTTGTAAAGGCTAAGGAGCTGGTACGTCTGTGGGTAAAAGCTGTGTTATTGATAGGAAGCTAGAAGGCAATTGTATTAAACAGAGCCAGCCAGCTATTCAGTCAATGTTAATAGAAGTAACCACCAGGTCTTTAGGCGAGCAGCAGGAATATAAAAAGCTAGCTTTAATGGAGGGGTTGTGTTTTGCTGTAGGAGGTTCCTCAGTAATCAGAATATTGAAAGGGGCACTGCAAAGCGTTAGATGGCATTGGCACCTTTCTGATCTTAAAAAAAGGGCAGAGGTGACAGTTTAGGACAAAGATAAGTAGTTTGTTCCTTGCCAAAAGTGCAGTTCTGGTCTACTTTTAAGAATGAAGGTTTTTTTTTTTTTTAATGGAGCCTGCAGTAAACACCAGGTACTTTTGAGCTTGCATGCAGCACAAGATATTTAGAACCAACCACTATTTGTTGCATATGTCCTAACCCAGCTAAAATAAGGTGAAAACGTGCACAAAAGGGTAGGGCTGTCAGAAGTGCTCCTTTCTAGGCTTAATCAGAGGAAGCTGTTTCCGCTGGAGAATAGCTGGGCTTCCCCTCCCCCAAAGCAGTACCAAGATGACATCTCAAAGGAGAGGGTTTTACATAGAAAATCCCTAGAATAAAAGTGGTCATTAGGAGTTTTTCTCCTGTCCAGGTTGTGTATCTGGAAAGTGGGGATGCAGGCATTTAAGCAACTGTTAATTTTTCTTTGTTTTTCTGTGATAATGAATGGAATAACTGTACATAACCTGAGGCAAACTCCTATCGAATGTGTGCTTAATTTGAAAGTTATTTGTAGAATCCTGAGAACCAGGAGGTTGTTAATGAAAGATGTTGCCCTATGTGTTTTAAAAGATTAAACCAGCACCTCAGTCGGGTACTGACTTCAAAGTGTGTGTTTTCTTTGAGATTGTTTCCATGGGCAAGTCACACCTAAAGCTAGGCAGAACAGGAAAACAGGTGGCAGGCCCGTCCAAACTGGAGTGCCATGGCAGGTAGACCAACATTCAGGAGGGGTTCCCCAGGGTGAACACAAGGGGGGTGAGTCAGAAATAGAACTTCAGGCCGCGCTACAAATATACACAAGAGGGTAAGGGAAAGAACCTACTGGCCCTAAGGGAAAGCGCCGACAAAGCAGTACACCCATCTTGAGGTCTTGTCAAGGTGTTTAGAAAAATTAAGGCCGAAATATATATGTAGAGGAAAGAGGCAGTGAATCCCTGGGAGCCCTGACTACTGTTTCTGCTGGTATAGGGATTCTTTTCAGGCATGGCAGGACTGTGCAAGAGGCCCTTGCAGGCCAGAATGTGTCCCGTCACCTCAATGGTACGTTGCATTGGCTAAAAACAATAGCCAGATAGGTAGGGCAAAACTGCCACTAAATCAAATTAATTGGAACTTATCCAGCTAAGCTGAATATCTACTATTTGTACGTCTTTGGATATTAATGTCAGTGCTCCTGCTGCTCTAAGCCTATCTCAGTATGTTTGCGTGTTTTCCCCTCTGCTCCTGCTGTGTACAAAGTTGTTTTATTTTTTTCAGATTCCCTTATGGCAATTACTGACTATTAGTCTCTTCTATAATTTAGCCTTACATGGAATATACCACACATTTTAGGTTGCATTCCCAAACAACCTTCTAGTGACCAGTAGAGATGTGAATCGTGTGATCGATCGTCTTAACGATCAATTTTGGCTGGGGGGGGAGGGAATCTGATCGTCGTGGTTTTGTTTTTTTTTAAATCGTTTAAATCATAAATCGGGGAGGGCGGGAAAACCGGCACACTAAAACAACCCTAAAACCCACCCTGACCCTTTAAAATAAATCCCCCACCCTCCCGAACCCCCCCCCCAAAATGTTTTAAATTACCTGGGGTCCAGTGGGGGGGTCCTGGTGTGATCTTCCACTCTCGGGCCACGGCTGCGTTAATAGAAATGGCGCCGGCGCTACCTTTGTCCCCTTGGAAAGGTGGGGGTCACAGAAAAGAATTTTAGGAGTGCTATTATTCCTGGACAAGCAGTCTTTGTAGACTAGGATACCTTTTTAAAGGATCAACCAAACAACTTTGCAGTACAAACCACTGCTAGTAATGCCTTGCCCTTCTCATGCTGCCTTGGGTTGTTCATGCTGATCTTCATGCCACTATTTCTGGTGCTTTGCCCTTCTCACCATACCTTGGGGTATTGACATTATCTCCTTAAGAACTGCCTTATTGGGTCAGATCAAGAGTCCATCAAACTAAATATCCAACAGTGGCCAATCCAGGTCACAAGTACCTGGCAGAATCCAAATAGCAATAGATTCCAGGCTGCTTGCAACGAGTGATAAGCAATGGTTTTCCTCAAGCCTAGTTGGTTAATAACAGTTTATAGACTTTTTCTTCAGGAACTTCTCCAAACCTTTTTCAAACCTAATTACACTAGCTGCCTTTACCAAATCCTCCAGCAATGAAGTCTAAAGTTTACTTGTGCGTTGAGTGAAAAAATATTTTCTTTTATTTGCTTTAAAAGTGCTACTTAGTAGGGATGTGAATCGTTTATCTGACAATTGAAAATATCGTCTGATATTTTCAATTGTCAGATATCAGGGGGTCCCCGATAGCGATAGGAAACCCCACGATTAATTTAATGAGCTTTCTTATCGTTATGGGGACGGGGGGGACGGGAAGAAAGGACACAACCTAAAAACACAACCTGACCCTTTAAAATTAGTTTGTTAGTATCCCCCCACCCTCCGGAACCCCCCCCCCCAAATTTTTTAAATACCTGGTGGTCCAGCGGGGGACCCGGGAGCATTCTCCCGTGCTCGGGCTGTCGGCTGCCACTAATCAAAATGGCGCCAATGGCCCTTTGCACTTACCATGTGACAGGGGCTATCAGTGCCATTGGTCAGCCCCTGTCACATGGTAGGTGCACTAGATGGCCCGTGCCATTTTTAAAGATGGCGTCATTTTGTTTACCTGCAGCTGACAGCACGAGCACGGGAGAATGCTCCCGGGACCCCCGCTGGACCCCCAGGTATTTAAAAATTGGGGGGGGGTCAGGAGGGTGGGGGGATACTAACAAACTCATTTTAAAGAGTTGGCTGTATTTTTTTGTTATCGGCTCGGGCGCAGCCGATAAAAAAAAAATTTCACGATGTGAATCGGAACCGGAATCAGAACCAATACCGGCTCTGATTCACATCTCTACTACTTAGTAACTTAATGCAGTGTCCCCCAGTCTTTTTGTTTTTTGAAAGAGTAAACAAACGATCTGCATTTACCCCTTTCACTCCACTCATGATTTTATAGACTTCTATCATTTATTTATTTTATTTATTTATTTATTTCTATATACTGACATTCAATCTGACATATCACATCGGTTTACATTCAGGTACTGTAGGTATTTCCTTATCCCCAGAAGGCTTACACTCTAAGTTCGTACCTGAGGCAAAGGAGGGTAAAGTGACTTGCCATCATACCTCTCTTCTCTTCAAGTTGAAAAGCCCTAACCTCTTTAGCCTTTCCCTTTAGCATTTTGGTTGCTCTTCTCTGTATCTTTTCTAATTCCATTAAATCTTTTTTGGGATGGGGTGACAAGAATTGCACCCTGTACTCTAGTTGCGGTTGCACATGGAGCAATACAGAGGTATTATGATAGTCTCCATTTTATTCCCCATGCCTTTCTGTTTGCTTTTTTGACCAATGCAACCATACATTGAGCTGAGGATTTCAACGTATTGTCCACGAAGACACTGAGATCCTTTTTCTGGGTGGTGACTCCTAGTATGGAACCTAACATGGTGGAACTACAGTTTGGATTGTTCTTCCCTATGTGCATCAATTTGCATGTGTCCGCATTAAATTTCATCTGCCATTTGGATGCCCAGTTTCCCAGTCTTGTAAGATCCTCCTGAAATTTCTCACGATCTGCTTATGATTTAACATCTTGGAATAATCCTTGGTCCTTGCTCAGTGCTTGGAATGTTTATGTAACGGCTGGCTAGTTCTTGGCTCTGACTCGGTGCCTTAGCATGGAGATGGCACTATTCTTGTCACTTTGACCCTCTCCTGGTGCCTTCAGGAGTCATTGCCACTGTCCTGTTCCTCTGTTGGTGCCTTTGGGTATTGTTTACACCTCCACTCCTGTTCTCTTGGGCCTTTCCTCCGTCAGTGCATTGGAATGATAATGCAACAGCTGCTTAATCCTTAGTCCTCAGTGTCTTGGCATGTTCTTTTCTCACTGCTACCCTGCTCTTTTCTCACTGCTTTTTTGGCAGGGCTAGCATTCTGGGGACCACAGCCCCCACTACAAAAATAAGAAAAGGTATAGGAAAGGGGAAGTCGGTTTCTAGATCCTGCCCAGGAATTTCCCATCTTTCTGCCACTGGATGGTTCATTTAGTCTTTCACATCTGTACCCAGATCCAATGACCGATTTTGCCTGTCAGATTGGCTTCAAACCTTTTCTAAAGTTTCCTCTGGCTTCAGGTCACCATTTTTTAAACTTTGCCCCTTTTGGGTTTTGTTTTTTTCTTACTGTTCCTGCTACTGTTGATGCTGATGGGTTTACCTATCTCCATTCCTGATGCTTTCACCCTCCTACAGTTCTTTGGGTTGTTCATGTCACAGTTTCTTCTGCTCTTCTCTTCTCATTGTGCCCTAGGCTATTCCTTCCAATGCTGGTGCCACCTTTCTCCTTTTTAGATGTTTTGGAGTGCTGTTCCCTCTGCTTCTGATGCCTGTCTGCAAGTTTCATTAAATCTGGCTAGAAAACCCAGCGTTAAGAGTACAAAATAAGATGCATTGCTTCTCCCATTAAACAACATAGCAAATTAAAATTATACAAATTAGTTTGGGAACCAAAATAAACCAATCAAATTAAAATGGCAAACAAACAGAAATAACAAACTTAACAAAATGTTTTTCTCATGTATATCCCTAACCACCAATGATGGGCTAACATCATGACACATTAGCAGGGCTAGGCACTGCCAGGCAGAACGTTTGAATTCAGTTCCTGATCCTAGCATTTTATTTTACTTCTCAGACCAATCGAGGGGTGTAGCTGCTGTAGTAAAAGTGCCACAGGGCTGGTGGGGAGGGAGTCCCCAGCCTTTGCACATCAGCAGTGCCTAGTGGCTAGATTTGGGGTACACTAGAGGGAGTCACGGTATGTGGTACCCATGCCAATGAATAAGATAAGGTGAAAACTCCCTTGCAAATGATGACTGATGATGCTACAGCCCAGATGAGGCCAGTTAAGACTGAGTTGAAAGCCCAAAAAAGCAGGAGGCAATTACTGGGCCATTAAAAAAAGGCAAACCATCATCAGCAGAGATTCTGTAAACTCCTTGGGTAACTTGCTCAGCTATTGTACTTCTGCTTCAGTTAGAACAGTTTTCCTAATATCTAACCTAAATGTTGCAATTTAAGGCCAGATGTGTGGGCAACAACTTTGTGGTTTAACATAGGAGGGGAAGCGGTCTGGGTATGAACTAAATAAGGTATCTTTTATATTCATCTATCCAAAATAGATACGAAGGAGAAAGACAATAAAAAAGGTCCTGGAAAAGGAGTGATATCTTACAAGTGAGCATCGTGTATGGCTGGCAGGTGCTATGTATATTTAACAGTATGGACCAAAATAACTGGGAAAACTGGATGGACTTATTGGTCTTTTTCTGCCTTCATCTAATGTGCTACTCTAATGTCTTAGCCTATCCTTATTTCCTAATAGTCTTTAATAAGATCACTCACCTGAAAAAGGCAACATAAAAATAACTAAAATATACAAGAACTGGGAAGAGCTGCAGACAGTTTGAAATAGACTAAAATATCTCTGATTTATTAGGAGAAGCAAAAACAAAGGAAAGCTTCTCCCTCATCCCTCCCCAGAGTACTTCTAATGAGATTTCTTTAAAGACTGATGTCTTGCTTACGGCTAATTTCTAACATCATTTACTAGTTTCTCTCTTGAACTGTGTAATCTTTTCAAGTCTTTTTTTTTTTTCACTGTTTGATTTTTCTGCTCTATCCAAACCAATATCGATCATTCTTGTTTCCCCAGAGTGAAACAAAAAAAGTAAAAATAAACCTTTTCCAAAAGGTTCACATCTTAGCTTAGTTCTACTGTTGCTTAAAAACCACTTTGCTAGATTATTGCATCAAGGGAAGATTAATCAGATTGTTTCACCATGTGTGGCAGGTGTGACATGTTTCCGGTCTGTTTAAAAAATAAAACCATGTCCACAGTTTGCGACAAAGTATCACGGAAGTGTACATGGGGTGCACACACACATTCTTCATCTATTAAAGTATGTTTCTTTTAGGTTGCTGAAATGTTCTTAGTGGCTTCTCTGAAATTATTTATTCTTGGGAGAAACATTGCCACAAACTACATCATGCACGCTGGATCAGGTTTATGTTGGCACACCAGAAACTCGTGGGCTGATGCTTTCCTTTAAGCAGCATCTGTGTGTGGTACCTTCTCCCTGAAATGCAGTCTTCCCTCTGACTCCCTATAATGCTAATCCTTTTTCTCCAAAACACTGAAGAAATCTCTCTCAGACAATTGAGGAATATAGAACAAGTTTCCCTTATCCTTGAAACTACTTCTCTGGTTTCTCAATCTATCTCAAGGCCACGCTTAAACCCCAGGACAACTCTTCCTACTCTGAACGGTCTGAGGAACCCGCTCTCTGGTCTACCAGCTACTAGGGGTGTGCATTCGGATTGACCGCATTAGTAAAACGCAACTCATATTTTTTTTTTACTTAAAAAATTGATTCGACATAAACGATCGGATTTCCCACATATCGAACATAGATATGTTCGATATGTGGGAAATCGCGATTGTTGAGCCAAAATAAAAATATAAACCCCCTCACCCTCCTTAATCCCCCCCCCCGACTTACCACAACTCCCTGGTGATGGAGCGAGGAGTGAGGACGCCATTTCTGCAATCCTTGGCGAGAAGCATGTGACGTCGGCGGCACGTCGAGTGACGCCAGCGTCACGTGATTCCTGGCTCGTTCGCGCCGGACGGCTCGTTCGGCCCAAAAAGAACTTTTGGCCAGCTTGGGGGGGCCTCCTGACCCCCCCAAGCTGGCCAAAAGTTCTTTTTGGGCCGAACGAGCCGTCCGGCGCGAACGAGCCGGGAATCACGTGGCGCCGCGTCACTCAGACGCGACGTCACGTGATTCCCGGCAAGTTCGCGCCGGACGGCTCGTTCGGCGCGAACAAGCCGGGAATCACGTGACGCCGACGTCACGTGATTCCCGGCAAGTTCGCGCCGGACGGCTCGTTCGGCCCAAAAAGAACTTTTGGCCAGCTTGAGGGGGGTCAGGAGGCCCCCCCAAGCTGGCCAAAAGTTCTTTTTGGGCCGAACGAGCCGTCCGGCGCGAACTTGCCGGGAATCACGTGACGTCGCGTCTGAGTGACGCGGCTCCACGTGATTCCCGGCTCGTTCGCGCCGGACGGCTCGTTCGGCCCAAAAAGAACTTTTGGCCAGCTTGGGGGGGTCAGGAGGCCCCCCCAAGCTGGCCAAAAGTTCTTTTTGGGCCGAACGAGCCGTCCGGCGTGAACGAGCCGGGAATCACGTGACGCCGCGTCACTCGACGTGCCACCGACGTCACATGCTTCTCGCCAAGGATTGCAGAAATGACGTCCTCACTCCTCGCTCGATCACCAGGGAGTTGTGGTAAGTCTGGGGGGGGGGATTAAGGAGGGTGAGGGGGTTTAATTTTTTTTTTTGCACATATGTACATATACCCAACTCATTGGATTTTTTTTATGTCCATATTGGCCGCAAGTGGGACCCCCTTTCGGACATAAAAAATATGAACATAAAATTTTGCTCTGCACATCCCTACCAGCTACCCTCTCAGAAACAGGAGAGCGGAATAAATGAACTATTTTTTGGAAAGAGAGAACTCCAAGAACTCTGAGCTATGTGTTTGATTTAAAAGAGAAAGCTAGGTTAATTTTCAATGTCTTTTATTCCCTCCAACCCAACCCAAGCACATTCTTTGACTTATAGACTACTAGGTTTACCTTTTCACATCATTTTGCAGTAGTTTTCCACCTTTTTCTTTGCTAAGGATGGCATAGAGTCAAAGATGATAAAAGTCCTGCAGGAAACAAAATGCATCATGGAATCTTAATGGATAGAAATTCCCCATGTAATGAGGAAAAGTATAGTTGTAGGGGTGTATTGCCATCTGCCTGGCCAGAATGAGGAGACACAATGAAATGCTAACAGAAATTATGAAAGCTAACAAATTAGGAAATGTAATATTAATGGAAGATTTAAATTACCCCTGTATTGATTTACCAAAATATTTGTTACCCGCCCTTACTACATTTAGGGTGAGGTACAATAGAACATGCACAGTAATAAAAGCATAACAGAACAATATTATGTATCATAAAAACAAATGAATATAATAATAGCAATCAATCAATGGCAGACCAATAACTTATTATATTCGCTGTTTGAAAGAGGTTTGTTTTTAAGGCTTTCTTGAAGAACTTTGTTTCACGGAGTATTCTGAGCTCTTTCGGAAAAGAGTTCCAAAGCAGGGTACCAACAGAGAAGAAAGCACATTCATGCGTTTTGTCAAGGTGGGCTTCTTTTGGGGAAGGAATATCCAAGAGAGCTTGACTGGATGATCTCAAAGATCTAGAAGGAGTATGCATTTTTAACAATGAGGCAATCCATGGAGAGTGAATGTTGTGAATAACAATATGGTAATGACAGCTAACTTGTATTGGATCCGGAATTGAACTAGGAGCCAATTTAAAGACTCTAAGATTGGGGTAATATGGTTATATAGGAACGCCTGTGAGACGTCTAGCAGCAGAACTTTGTATAATCTGGAGAGGATGGATCACATAAGATGGTAAACCTATAAAAAGAGCATTGCAATAATCTGTACCAAAAAAAAAGAATTGTGAAACAGAGCAGAAATCGCGGGGGTCTAGGAAGGGTTTCAAGTACCACAAAAGACGCAATCTGTGGAAGGAGGATTGAATAACCATTTTGATATGGTCCTGCATGGAAAAAGTAGTTTCAATAATGACATAGAGAATAAGGACATTATGGGAAAACATGATGATTTGATTGTTAAACTGGATATTCTCTGGGATATTAGCAACTGGAAAGGAAAGTGGGATAACTAGATACTCTAAATAACTACTTCATGGAGCAGCAATACTCTAACTCTACAATGCAGGATCTGGTGCTAGAGGTAACAGTTATGGAAACGCTTGGCAATAGTGATCATAACCTAAAGAAATTAAACATAAGCACTGACGATGTTAAAGAAAACTACTGTGGTAGCATTTAACTTTAAACAAGGAGGTTATGATAACTTTGTTAGAGAAAAACGAAAAGGAGCAGTTGCAAAAGTTAAAAGTTTGCATGAAGCATGGATGGACATTGTTAAAAGAAAACAGCATCTTCAAAGCCCAACCTATGTGTATTCTATGCATTAGAAAAGGTAGCAAAAAGACCAAGTGATTGCCAGTATGATGAAATGGTGACGTGAATTAGGCTATTAAAGCCAAAAGTTCATGTTTCAAAAACTGGAAAGTGGAGCCAAATGAAGAAAATTAGGAAAGAACATAGTTGGATGTAAAACATTTATACGGCAGGCCAAAAGAGAATTTAAAAAGAAGCTTACCAGAGACGCTAAAACTCAAAATAACAACTTTTTCAATTAAACTTGAAGCAAGAAGCCTGTGAGGGAGTCGAATGGACGAATAGATGACAAGGGGTTAAAAGAGGTGCTCAGAGAAGCCAAGGCCATAACAGAAAAGTTAAATGATTTTTTTTTTTTTTTTGCTTTGGTCTTTGTTGAGGGTATCATGGAAATACCTAGCAGATCTTTTGGGATAGTTTAGAAGTAGGAGTACAAGTTTAAAGTTTTGACTCAGTTTGAAATTTTTTTTAAAGTTTTTGGGGACTTGGGGATATTCTTTCTACTTGACCAGTTTATGCTGGAGCTATCCTCTAGTTATCCCATCCTCATTGATAATGATATATTTTCTATGTATGAAAGTCCAAGAGTTAGGAGAGAGGTAAGAAAATCTAAAATAGACAAGGATGTCATTGTTTTCATTGTATTGATATTTTTTATGTTCTTTTTTATTTTTACAATCTTTGCTTGGTTATTTAAGTTACAGTAAATACAGCACTTTGGGGCTTCCCAGTCTTTTGCATCGAGTGTCACATGTATGATTTTTTACCCGCCGGTGAGAGATTGTATGTGTGCACTCGGTGCAAAGAGCTCCTGGATCTCAGAGAACGAGTCCGATCTCTGGAGGCTAGAGTGGCAGACCTGGAGAAGTTGAGGCAAACAGAGAGGTATATAGATGAGACCTTCAGGGACATAGTAGCCAAGTCCCAACTTCAGACTGGCAGCCCTGGTGCTGCCTTGGAGGAAGAAGGTCTCATGATGGGAGAACACCAACCAGGTGCAGCAGGAAAGGGTCCTGTACCAAGGACCTGCTCTCCAGGTGATGCACTGTCCTTTCGTACCGAGGATATCTCCCCAAGGCCTACTGCCCAGGAGGGAAGGGTTAGGTCGGCCGTCATAGTTGGTGATTCGATTATTAGAAATGTAGATAGCTGGGTGGCTGGTGGGCGTGAGGATCGCCTGGTAACATGCCTACCTGGTGCGAAGGTGGCGGACCTCACGTGTCACCTAGATAGGATTTTAGACAGTGCTGGGGAGGAGCCTGCTGTCGTGGTACATGTGGGCACCAACGACATAGGAAAATGTGGGAGGGAGGTTCTGGAAGCCAAATTTAGGCTCTTAGGTAGAAAACTTAAATCCAGAGCCTCCAGGGTAGCATTATCTGAAATGCTCCCTGTTCCACGTGCAGGTCACCAGAGGCAGGCAGAGCTCCGGAGTTTCAATGCGTGGATGAGACGATGGTGCAAGGAAGAGGGAACCTTTTGGGGGAGGGGAAGTCTCTTCCGAAGGGCTGGGCTCCACCTTAACCAGGGTGGAACCAGACTGCTGGCGCTAACCTTTAAAAAGGAGATAAAGCAGCTTTTAAACTAGAACAAAGGGGAAAGCCGATAGTCTCTCAGCAGCGCATGGTTCGGAGAGAGGTATCTTCAAAGGATACTAATGATGCATTAGAATTAGGGCATCCCGACAGTGAAGTTCCAATAATAAGAAAAGTAGTCCAAGTGCCTGTAACTAAAAACTCACCTGAGCTAAAAAATTATAACTTATCCCTATCAATTAAAAAGCAGAATGAAAATACAAACAAAAAGCAAACTTTGAAATGTTTGTATGCTAATGCCAGAAGTCTAAGAAGTAAGATGGGAGAATTAGAATGTATAGCAGTGAATGATGACATAGGCTTAAATGGCATCTCAGAGACATGGTGGAAGGAGGACAACCAATGGGACAGTGCTATACCGGGGTACAAATTATATTGCAATGACAGAGAGGAGCACTCGGGAGGCAGTGTGGCACTTTATGTCCGGGATGGCATAGAGTCCAACAGGATAAACATCCTGCACGAGACTAAAGGCACAATTGAATCTTTATGGGTAGAAATCCCTTGTGTGTCGGGGAAGACTATAGTGATAGGAGTATACTACCGTCCACCTGGTCAAGATGGTGAGACTGACAGTGAAATGCTAAGAGAAATTAAGGGAGCTAACCAAATTGGTAGTGCGGTAATAATGGGAGACTTCAATTACCCCAATCTTGACTGGGTAAATGTATCATCGGGACACGTTAGAGAGATAACGTTCCTGGATGGAAAAAATGATAACTTTATGGAGCAATTGGCTCAGGAACCGACGAGAGAGGGAGCAATTTTAGATCTAATTCTCAGTGGAGAGCAGGATTTGGTGAGAGAGATAACGGTGGTGGGGACGCTTGGCAATAGTGATCATAATATGATCACATTTGATTTAATGACTGGAAGGGGGTCAGTAAGCAAATCCATGGCTCTCATGTTAAACTTTCAAAAGGGAAACTTTGATAAAATGAGAAAAATAGTTAGAAAAAAACTGAAAGGAGCAGCTACAAAAGTAAAAAGTGTGCAAGAGGCATGGTCATTGTTAAAAAATGCCATCCTAGAAGCACAATCCAGATGTATTCCACACATTAAGAAAGGGGGAAAGAAGGCAAAACGATTACCGGCATGGTTAAAAGGGGAGGTGAAAGAAGCTATTTTAGCCAAAAGATCTTCATTCAAAAATTGGAAGAAGGATCCAACAGAAGAAAATAGGATAGTGCATAAACATTGGCAAGTTAAATGTAAGACATTGATAAGACAGGCTAAGAGAGAATTTGAAAAGAAGTTGGCCGTAGAGGCAAAACCTCACAGCAAAATCTTTTTAAAATATATCCAAAGCAGAAAGCCTGTGAGGGAGTCAGTTGGACCGTTAGATGATTGAGGGGTTAAAGGGGCACTTAGAGAAGATAAGGCCATCGCGGAAAGATTAAATGATTTCTTTGCTTCGGTGTTTACTGAAGAGGATGTTGGGGAGGTACCCATACTGGAGAAGGTTTTCATGGGTAATGATTCAGATGGACTGAACCAAATCACAGTGAACCTAGAAGATGTGGTAGACCTGATTGACAAACTTAAGAGTAGTAAATCACCTGGACCGGTTGTATACACCCCAAAGTTCTGAAGGAACTAAAAAATGAAATTTCACACCTATTAGTAAAAATTTGTAACCTGTCATTAAAATCATCCATTGTACCTGAAGACTGGAGGATAGCTAATATAATCCCCATATTTAGAAAGGGCTCCAGGGGCGATCCGGGAAACTACAGACCGGTTAGCCTGACTTCAGTGCCAGGAAAAATAGTGGAAAGTATTCTAAACATCAAAATCACAGAACATATAGAAAGACATGGTTTAATGGAACAAAGTCAGCATGGCTTTACCCAAGGGAAGTCTTGCCTCACAAATCTGCTTCACTTTTTTGAAGGAGTTAATAAACATGTGGATAAAGGTGAACCTGTAGATGTAGTGTACTTGGATTTTCAGAAGGCATTTGACAAAAGTTCCTTATGAGAGGCTTCTAGGAAAAATAAAAAGTCATGGGATAGGTGGCGATGTCCTTTCGTGGATTACAAACTGGTTAAAAGACAGGAAACAGAGAGTAGGATTAAATGGCAATTTTCTCAGGGGAAGGGTGTGGGCAGTGGAGTGCCTCAGGGATCTGTATTGGGACCCTTAATTTTCAATATATTTATAAATGATCTGGAAAGAAATACGACATAACGACAAGTGAGGTAATCAAATTTGCAGATGATACAGAATTGTTCAGAGTAGTTAAATCACAGGCAGATTGTGATAAATTGCAGGAAGACCTTGTGGGGCTGGAAAATTGGGCATCAAAATGGCAGATGAAGTTTAGTGTGGACAGGCATGGTGATGCATATAGAGAAAGATAGCCCATGCTATAGTTGCACTGTGTTGGATTCCATATTAGGTGCTACTACCCTGGAAATAGATCTAGGCGTCATAGTGGATAACACATTGTAATCATCAGTTTGGTGTGCTGCGGCAGTCAAAAAAACAAACAGAATGTTGGGAATTGTTGGAAAGGGAATGGTGAATAAAACAGAAAGTGTCATAAATCCTCTGTATCGCTCCATGATGAGACGGCACCTTGAATACTGTGTACAATTCTGGTTGCCGCATCTCAAAAAAGATGTGGTTGTGATGGAGAAGCTACAGAGAAGGGCTACCAAAATGATGGGGGGCATGGAACAGCTCCCCTACGAGGAAAGACTAGAGAGGCTGGGACTTTTCAGCTTGGAGAAGAGACAGCTGAGGGGGGATATGATAGAGGTGTTTGAAATCATGAGAGGTCTAGAATGGGTAGATGTGAATAGGTTTTTCACTCTTTTGGATAGTAGAGGGACTAGGGGGCACGCCATGAAGTTAGCATGTGGCACATTTAAAACTAATCGGAGAAAGTTCTTCTTCACTCAACGCACAATTAAACTCTGGAATTTGTTCCCAGATGATGTGGTTAGTGCAGTTAGTATAGCTGTGTTTAAAAAAGGATTGGATAAGTTTTTGGAGGACAAGTCCATTACCTGCTATTAATTAAGTTCCCTCATTCCCTCCCCCCTAAACTAACCTCTCTTCCCCTTCCCCTAACCCTCCCACCCTCTAGCCCTAACCTAGACCCCCCCCTGACTTTTGTCCTACCTTTTGCGCCTACCTCTAGGCAGCTTGTGCGCGCCGGTAGCCTGCTGACACGCGATCCCCCGT